>NC_051176.1:104762940-105062940 GCF_013339695.2 Rhipicephalus sanguineus | reverse complement strand
AAAAAAGAGTCTTAACCATTACACCTTTCCAGAAACCTCGAAGCACCTATTGTATCCCCATAACGCTCTGTGCTTCACTATTGCAGCATTCCGCTTTCCCTTTGCTATCCTCCTTTACATAGGCATGCGCCGGGTTTCCCTTCCGGGGGGGGGGGGGGGGGGGGAGTTCATCGCGGCGCCCCCCCCTCCGTATTAAGTCAATGTACGATGAAGACTTCACGCCCCCCTCTTCTTAGGTGACTAGCGGGGGGGGGGGGCACCCCATTGCCCCCCTCTGCGCACGCCAGTGCTCATTTACCCATATTCCGAGGTACTTGTTTTCTCTTATCCTCGGTATTTCCTGGCCCTGTATTGACACCGCCTGATCATTGGGGTCATTGAATACCATCCACCCACATTTTGTTACAATGATCTTAGTCATAGAGCTTCACCTTCCATTCTACATATATCCGCCAGCTGCTGTATATCATCTCGATTGTCCGCAAAATATATATCATCAGCATAAAAGAAACCTGGAAACTGCTGCTCCATCATCATGTCGGCCTGTCTGTGCGACAAATTAAAACCAATGTTGCTACCTTCTAGCGCTTTTTCCGTCCTTACATCCTCTACATCCTTACTTTTCCAGCATACAAAGCAGCGGGGACAACGGACATCAATGACTCAGCCCCTTTGCTAATATCAACGTTTTCTTTGTTAATCGTTCCTTTCCATTCTACGCAAACTATTTTCTTGGTATATCTCCTTCAAAAGCTGTATACACTCAGTTTCCGCTTCAGTTTATTAATTACATATGCATCAGTTACAAAATACTTGTATACAGATGAGGGTACCAGTGTACAAATACTGAAAACGGGACCCTCAATTAGGAATTACAAAAAATTGAATTCTAAAATTAGCAGAAGGTTAGAATGGAATAATAGGAATATAATAATATACCGTACAAAATGCGAAATGCAATATACAATGTACAGAGCAATAAAACGCAAAATCAAATGCAATACAGTAAAAAACGTACATAATAAAAATAAAAATGAAAAAATCGGAAAAAGAAAGAAGAGGAAAGAACAAAAAGAAAGAAGAAAACTCAAATCAAAACGAACGTGGGAAAATGGCAAAACAATGACATACATTAACTAAGGTGAGCTATCAGAAGTTTATAGGGTTTTAATTATGTTTTGAAATGTGAAAATGTCGGCACAGTTTTAAGTTGCACAGGTAAACTGTTACAAAACTGAATGGTGGCGAATTGATTTTTTTATCATAGTTATTGCCAATGGGTGGTAACAAGTAATTATAGTTAGAAGCAAACGTAGTGAAGTTAGTATTTTTGAGGGAGCTACATTCAATGTATTCAAAGGAAATCTGGGAATTAAGTAACTTATCAAACATGATACCTATGTTGTACTGAAATCACTTTTTAATAGATGAAATTTTGTGCTGATCAAGTAGGCATTAGAACGCGGAGAACTGTAAGTAACGATATGTATTACCCCAAGCGATTACACCATAGTTAATGTGATAATGAATGAACGCAAAGCAGAGTGAAAGCAATGCACGAAGTGAAATACTGGCGTGTCATGATAAGCGTACGGATACCAAAGCAGAATTTTTTAAACATGATTGGCGTGAAGGTGAATCTTGAGATGGTCGTCTAATGTCACGCCTAGAAATACAGCAGAGTCGCTGATGGGAATGAAAGCATTTCCTAATGTTAGGAAAGGATAACAGGCTTTTGATGTGAATGGAAAGTCAGAAATTTAGCCGTCTATGCCCCCTTCTTTCAATATATCCCACAAGATCATACTGATTAGCGTTGCCATACGCCCCAGGAATGTCTAGAAAAGCCACGTACAATGACCTGTTTTCTATTTTAGATATGTCTACACACTGCACAAGAAAACAAATAGGTAATCGTTAAACCGCCTGCAGATTCGAAATCAATTCTGTAGTTCTCCCGAAATATCGTTATGTTCTGCCCGCGTTTCTATCTTTAATTTTATTGCCTGCATCGCCAACCTGTATAGCACCGATGTGATGGTTAGCGGTCTATACGAGCGAATGTTATCTTTCTCTCCCTCGTCTTCATAGATTAAGTTCATCCTACTTTAGACAGTTTTAGTTTAGCGCGCGCAATGGTTTTGCGCACGCAACGCGCTAGCGAGAGCAAGACTGCGCATGTGCCGACTCGGAGATGCGTGCGTTTGCGTACGCAGGCGATGCGCACGCTAGACCTCGGCCCTTACGTTGCGCCAGCTACAGCCGTTGTGTACAGCGGTGAGCACTGTTAGGGTGAACACGCGAGCGCGTGGCCGACGGCACTACCAGCGCCGCGTAACAGCCATCGTTGGAAACATTGCACATGCGCAGCATGTGCTTTGCGATACACTCTTTCCACCACGCGCCCTGCGTCATAGATATGCTTGTCGGGGATACGCTTGCGTGCGCGCGGTGGAAAGAGTATTTCGTAGAACGCATGATGCGCATGCGCAATGTTTCCACCGATGACCGTTACGCGGCGCAGACAGAGCCGTCGGCCACGCGCTCGCGTGTTCACCCTAAGAGTGCTCACCGCTGTACCTGTGGCTCTATCGCGATATCTCGACCCGCCGAGAGCAAAACAGACAAAATTGCCGCGATCGACAGCAGCACGGTGGTCAGCGAACGAAGTCCGTGTGCATTTCAGCATTGCCCTTGATTTGGAGCTTCTGTAAGTAGCTTGAACCCAGTCGGTGAACAGGTGCAGTGGATTATGATCACTGCTAAGTCGGAGCACAACTCACCACGGCCGGGCCCGACGACGTCGTGCGCGCCGGCCATTTCATCAGCAAGGCATCCCTACAAAGAAACAAGAACCCCATCGTGAGGCGCGGCACCGCAACGTATTTGTGGATTGTGCACGGGGCGTAGTGTATGCAATCCCTTTTATTTGTGGCACTTTCTACGTGGGTCAAACCGGCAGATGTCCGAATGACCGCCTACAAAAGCATGCCAAATGTTAGAAACGAAAGGTAGGGTTCTATTCATGGATTGTAGCGCATGTGGATGCACCTCCGTGTCCCATCAAGCTAAGGTAATTTTCTCGCACATGTACAGCCCTCCCTCGCGCCCACATCATTGTGTAAGCAGCATGCATGCCTCGTGAAGAATGCCCATGCATAAGTAAGCGAGCTGGCTTTCCTGGAAGACGCCGGCGTGAACGGTGGAGGTAATTTTGTATCTTAGCGTTTAGCAATCCTTGTTTTGTTCTTTCTTTCTTTTTTCTCTCTCTTCCTACAATATATCGGTTCGAAACAATAAACTTTCAATTGGCAGTCGGCGCTCGTCTTCGTCGCCTCTGTATCCCTCGTTCAACCAGCCCAAACACTACCCCAACGCTAAGAAAAGATGGAGTAGAAAGGGCGTCTTTTTTTTTTCCACAACGTTAATCTGGCTTTCTTGAGTTTTCTTTGTTGAAAACTCGGCGATCGCCACCTTCCTATCAAGAATGCTATGTCCCCGCTGATAGCGCGCATGCCATTCATCACTTGTGCCGGGCGCACTGCGATAACGCAACGATAACGCAAGGAAACGCACGCAAGATAGATTAATAATAATAATAATAATAATAATAATAATAATAATAATAATAATAATAATAATAATAATAATAATAATAATTGTTGGGGTTTTAAGTCCCAAAACCACGATATGATTATGAAGGAAGCCTTAGTGGAGGGCTCCCGAAATTTTGACCATCTGGCGTTTTTTCACGTGCACCTAAATTTAAGTACACGAGCCTCAAGCATCTCGCCTCTATCGAAAAGCGGCCGCCAATGTATCGCAAGATAGATTACGATTATTATTGTCAACCGATATCGGTTACTGCAGCTCATTGCTTCGCCACTAGATGTCGCGAAGCAACACTTTTTGAGTCACTGTATATACATTAACTGTACTCAAAGGTAGTGTCCCTGCATATGCTACCGCAGGTAGCATAGTTGCGCATAACATTTCCTTGCGCCGCTCGCGCTGCTATCCGGCGAGTATCGTCACGTGGTGCAAAATTACGTCAAATGTTGAATTGTGCGGCGGCGAAGACAACTTTACGGACAGATGGCGCGGCTCGATCTCGCGCTACCTCGTTTCCTTCAGTTCGACTTTCACTGCTTTTTCGCACAGTGAAGCAGCTGTGAATGATGGCTAATGACAAATTTCACTTTGTCAAGGGTCGCCAGCGTAACCGCACGCGCAATGGCCTTTTGGCGACGGTCACTGATCAGCTGGCTTAGGCCGTCCAACATGCACTCACCTGACTGTCGACCATAAGTTTCCATCAAACACCCTTAAAAACAAATAGTTCGTGCCTTCCAGCCAGGAGAGAAAAGGTCGTGTGTATGCCGAAAATAATTGCAGCATTTTTTGTTATAAGGTACTGCGCGGTAGCAAGCGAACTTTTGAGCTGTTCGATCATAGCATGCATCAGAAAGCTGCTACAGTGAGATCGGCCTCCGCTGTGAAATTCTCTGTGGACGCGACTCGATAACGGACGCAGTTGTGGTCAGACCATAGCCATATACGGCTTCTCTAAATGCATTATACCTTCGGTTCGCTTATGGCACCTTTTTTTCAATTTAACATTTCAATCGCTTAACTCGCATTTTATCAACTCCGTCACCTTTAGTCCACTTAATGGGCCTTCGATTCAATTTAATTCTCACTTGGTTTACTTAATTCACATTTCCTTTTGCGTATGAGCCACTGCTGCATGCACGCCCAGCAGTGACCCCGGGAGCGGCCAAACGCTGTAGAATTGTTGTTCGCGTCGTCTTCTCCGCGGACGCGATCCGCTAGAACCTACAGCCATATGCAGCTCCGCTGCAAAAGTACAATCTTGTCCAACGCGTGCGAATAAGTGTGTGGCGTGTCGCACGCAACCAGCCGATAAAAACACGAATGGAACATCGCGCCGTATTTGCCTCCTGCGCGCGCGACGAGTGGCTTCACCGCAGAGCCGCTGAACATAATGGCGGACCTGTGCGCAACTCTGCTCCCTGCGGGAGCATATCATCATCATCAGCCTGTCTACGCCCACTGCAGGGCAAAGGCCTCTCCCATGTTCCGCCAATCAACCCGGTCCTGTGCTTTCTGCTGCCACGTTATACCTACAAACTTCTTAATCTCATCTACCCACCTAATTTTCTGTCTCCCCCTCACGCGTTTGCCATTTCTTCGAATCCAGTCAGTTACCCTTAATGACCACCGGTTATCCTGCCAACGTGCTACATGCCCGGCCCATATCCATTTCTTCTTCTTGATTTCAACTATGATGTCCTTAACCCCCGTTTGTTCCCTGACCCACTCTGCTCTCTTCCTGTCTCTTAAGGTTACACCTATCATTTTCCTTTCCATCGCTCGCTGCGTCGTCCTCAATTTAAGTTGAACCCTCTTTGTAAGTCTCCAGGTTTCTGCTCCGTACGTAAGTACCGGTAAGATGCAGCTGGTATATACCTCCAAAATATATATTTTGGAGGAATCCCTCCAAAAAATATATTTAAAAACTACTCGTTTATTAGCCGCAACCTTAACTTTTGAGAAGGTTAGCAGTGTTATCCGCTGTGAGGTGCGAGAATTCCGAAGGTTTCTTTTTTCTTTTCTTAATTTTTTCTTTCGGGGCAAAACAAAGCAGCCGTGCCAAGTTTTCGGCGCCTGCAGGCAGCAAAATCACAGCCAGATAACACCGACTGGACGGCTGAAGAGGACGTCCCTTGTAGATGTGTGCCACTGGATTTTCGAAGTGTGGTTCCCTTCTAGGCGGTAGAGAAAAGCTTCAAGGCTACGGGAATCTCGAACAAATTCGATGGAACGGAGGACGACCTTATCTGGGACAGAGGCGAGCTTGAGGATGCGACGAGTAAAGAGAAGGAGGACGAGGGCGAAGAATAACATTCTTTCAACCTCGTGAGGCAATAGTTTTTTTTTTTCGCTTCTCCCATTGCAAGCGAGTACTGCAGTTCAATAAAGGCAAGTAGCGCTGAAAATATGTACGGGAAAAAAAAAAAGGAAGTTGTGCCTGTTTCTCCGTGTAATGACCCCAAATCTCAGAAATTACCTGCGGCCATTACACGAGTATAATAATAATAATAATAATAATAATAATAAGTTTATTTGCCATCTTTGTGAAATACAGATGGGGGATTGTAGAAAAAAAGCTGTCCCCGGACAGCTTGACTAGCCTACAACCCTTTGTATTTGGCAGTAAGGCAATATCACACATAAACACACATGCATATGTACATACACTCTTACATAATTATACAAACACAAAGTCACACACACGCGCATATATACAGGGGCATAGTAGTGCTTTAACATATTTCAACTCACACTTTCATCTTAATAGGCAACGAAATCAAAGATGTCTAAACATTGCAACGTGAATCTATGTAGAAACCTCATACATCCTTTTAAGTTCTTTGAAGGAGGCCGTAAAAAGATCAAACTGTATTGATTTATAGCTGTTTAATAGTGTAGGTATTGTATATTGAAGCATTTGTTTTCCGTAGTTTGAACGTGGTGTTGGCACTAACCATTCCTCTAAGTCTCTGGTACTGTAACTTGGAGCTTTTCTTTGAAGTTGGGCAAGATTACCTAGGTTGTTTATGTTCCGATAATTATCTTGTTTGTATATGTGACTCAAACGATATTTGTACAAATTATGTGCAGGGATCACGCCCGAATTGTTAAAGAAAGTTATTGTCGATGCTGTGTAAGAAGCGTTGTACGCGCGGCGGAGATATTTTTTTTGTAACAAGAAAATACATTCTAGATTGGTGTGCGTTGTGGTACCCCATACTATTTGACAGTAGTTTAAATGAGATTGAAAAAGTGAATTATATAGTAGAAGTTTAATACATGTGGGAAGAATGTAGCGTAAACGGCCTACTACACCAGTGATTTTGCTAGCTTTATTTAGGACGTAATTAACATGATTATCCCATGACATGTTGGCTGAGAAGATAACACCCAGACATTTGAAGTTCTCGGTAATTTCAATACTTCGGGAATGTAACATAATGTCTTGATGTGGGGGCAACCGCTTGTTCTTTGGCCTGAATATGACTGCTTTTGTCTTGTTTATATTTATTTTCATTAAGTTTAATGCAGACCACTCCTCTAGATTTTTCATTGTATTGTTACATTGTTCTATTAGATCATGAATATCATAACCAGTGAAGAAAATACTCGTGTCATCCGCGTAAACAATAAACTTTGCCTCAGGGTTAATATTGATGATATCGTTCAGTATATACGGTAATAACGGATAGACGATGATAGATTCTTTTATTAGGCAAAGAGAGGACCGAAGGTCACTGATGAGGAGATTGGGGGAGTAGTGGATAGACAAAACGCGCAAAGCTGTCGTAGCGTCTCATGCATGCGCGGTCTGTCAACACTAATCAAATCTACGTCAACGCCACCATTTGCTATAATGTAAGGCTATTCGGACGAAACTAATCAGTTACGACCCAATTACGAACTATAGAAAGCAGTTTCGATTGACATTAAATTCAAAGCATGCCTTAGCGAACGAAAGGCGCTTTGACCGTTTCTATCTTTCTATCAAGCCGCCGGCTGGGCGTTCTCGTGGTCGTCTCCTTAACTTGGTATATATGTACCAAAATTGGCACAAGAGAACATGAGTGTACGACGAACACGATTAACAGGTCATGACATGAATGACGTAACATGTCTGTCGTGCATGTCTTAAAACGCTTTCCCTCAGTCACGTGCGGCGCATACCCGCATACCAAGGCCCGTGGAATGTGGAATACTGGTATGTCGTCACACGCGCCTCTATATCAACCCACGGACAGCGAGAATAGATTTCCAAAATCTTACCGCGATAGCGTTAAGGAGCCCGTGTCGCAGAAAATTCGGTGCCAGCCTCGTCGGCGTTGTCGGTGGGCGAAAAATCCCGACGGACGCAAACAATAAAATCACGGTTCGAGCCGGATTCGAACCCCAGCATTCGACATGGCGGACAGGCATTCTACCGCAGAGCCACGTCAGTGCTCCAAACTTCTACGCCAAAAGGCGTCATGTCGGGGCAACGTCAACTGTGGTTGTACTGCTACCCGCCGAGGTGGTCTAGTGGTTCTGGTGCTTGACTGCTGACCGGAAGGTCGCGGGATCGAATCCCGGCCACGGCGTCCGCATTTCGATGGAGGCGAAATGCTAGAGGCCCGTGTGCTTATATTTAGGCGCACGTTAAAGAACCCCAGCTGGTCGAAATTTCTGGAGCCTTCCACCACGGCGTCCTTCATAATCATTGTGGTTTTCCGACGTAAAACCCCAACAAGTAGATGTACTCTTATGACTCAGTAAGCTCTTATGTACTCTTATGACTCAGCAAGTAGTCGGCGTATTCCTACGGTGTCGAGCAACAGCGTTGGAATACGCCGACTACCGCTACTTATGATATGCGCAGCACATCATCGCACCATAGCGTGCACGTCGTTACGATAACGCTCACGTCCGCGCTCTAACGTCAGTACCGACGTGATAACTGGCCATAAGCTATCCTTTAGGCGCCAGTGTATTCGAGGTGCCTGGTAAGCCCTCGATATGTGCACAACTACCCAATTTAATTGAACAAAGACATCGATCCACCCGATAACGTTATATATATATATATATATATATATATACGGTACAGTTGGTGGCTACTAGCTTACTGTTTCGCATGACATCGACTCCCAAAATGCGTGGGATCTGTCCGCCGGAATTTTTTTTTTAAGTTGCATGCTTCGTCAGTGAACATCTGCCAGTTACCGCCACGGTGGCGTAGTGGTTGTGGTGCTCCACTGCTGAACCGAAGGTCGCGGGAGCGAATCCCGGCCGCGGCGTCCGCATTTCGATGGAGGCGAAATGCTAGAGGCCCGTGCACTTAACTTTAGGCGCACTTTAAAGAACACCATGTTGTCAAAGTTTCCGGAGCCCTCCACTACGGCGTCCCTCATAATCATATCGTGGTTTCGGGACGTAAAACCCCAACAATTATCAACATCTGCCAGCGTTAATGATCATCCGGACTTACAAGCAACAAAACCAATTGTCCAGGAACATAGCCAGCGAATATGAAACAATTGGTAATTGTTACACGCCGACCAGACCCAAGGATGCTCCTTGGTTGAACGTATAACTGCGCTTCACTGAGAAGAAATCATAAATGTTCGTCTTGAAAATAAAATTTAAAGCTATGTCGCGTATTCCATTGGCACGACCGCCGGTAGCCACTGTCAATGCACAGAATCGTTTCGCTTTATGCGTGCATACGAACCAGCAGTAGCAGCTGCGCCTGGCCAGCCAGCCGGGTTGTTCATCGCTCCGTTCAGCGGGTGCCCCGGAGCTCCCATCGCGAAGTTTCCGCACCCCTGGAAGCCAGGCGGCTGCTGGAATGCTGCCTGGCTGGTCTGTGGCGTCGGGAAGGCCTGGCCCTGGCGCGCATACTGCTGCTGCAGCTGTTCTTGGTGCAACTGTTGTTGCCGCATCTGCTCTTGCTGCAACTGTTGCTGCCACATCTGTTCTTGCTGCAACTGTTGTTGGCGCATGTGTTCCTGCTGCAACTGTTGCTGGCGCATCTGTTCTTGCTGCATTTGTTGTTGCTGCATCTGTTCTTGTGTCATCTGTTGCTGCATATGTTGCTGCATCTGTTGCTGCATTTGTTGCTGCATTTGTTGGATATGCTGCTGCATCTGTTGCTGCATTTGCTCTTGCTGCAACTGTTGCTGTTGCAAGTGTTCTTGAATTTGCTGTTGCAGCTGTTGCAGCTGTTGCTGTAGCTGTTGCTGCTGATGAATTGCCGCGGCCGCCTGGTAGGCAGCAGCTGCCGCGTTTGGGCAGCATCCCGGGTTGCCGAAAGGATGGCTCTGTCCTGCGGCTGCAGCGCACGCCTCAAAGCCTGGAGCCGTCGGGCAACTCATCCTCGCGCAACCTGAAACGTGCAAGAGAAAGGTCGTTTGGCAAACCGGGTACTCTGCAATGCAATATGTATTCCGAACCTTACAAGGTAGTCAAGGTAGTAAGAGGAGAGTATGTTTGCATTATATTCGTTTTCTTTTTTTTCTTTCTTCAAGGGCCCCTAAATCACTCCGCGTTCAAAGACGAGAAGAGAGTGGTTTCTTTCTCGTCTTCCACTACCCATCCTATAGTCGCTATGTCCTCCTCACTACTCATTTCTTCATAAAACAGGTGGACAATGTCAGCAATAATCGTTGAGCCTATCAGAAGGTTCGCGCTTTTAGGCTAGGCGCCGTCATCTCCGCTTGCGCACTCGAAAACTCACGAAACGAAGTGAAATCAGTTGATCGCGCACGACAGAAATGCGAGGCAGGGCAGAACGGACGTTCGACTGCATGGCGTCCCGTGAGCAGACTGCTGGCGTCACGAACTGTGCCGAAAAGACGGGAAACGCCGGAAGAAAATAAGGCGCTCGTTCCCTGTATTTTCAGGTGTTAGTTACTGGCCCCTTAAGCATTCTAGGGCTTCTTGCTCTGAAAATTCGTGCATGCGCCCGTTCGTACGTAATGCAATGCGTTGTTCCAACGGCTCCTTCCTTTACGCCCTTGATAGAGATGGCGGCGCCATTCCTGGGAATGGTGCAGTAAAGCAATGCATGATGAAGCCAACGAATAAACGTGTGGTGGCGCGGAAGCACCGACATCGATGAAAGGCGATAGGTGGCACGAGCGGAGCGACAATAAAAATGTTCCGGTGGCAGGATTTTGTCTGTAAAAATAAGGGTTTTACGTCCCAAAGCCACGATACGATTATGAGAGACGCCATAGAGGAGGGTTCCGGAAATTGCGGCCACCTGGTGTTCTTTAACGTGCACCTAAATGCAAACACACGGGCCTCTAGCATTTCGCCTCCATCGAAATGCGGCCACCACAACCGGGATTCCATACCGACACCTTCGCATCAGCACTCAAGCACCATAACCACTAGGCCACCGTGGCGGGTTGGATTTCATCTCTGAACATGCAGTACAAAAGTTCAGGCCTCAAGCTATTACAACAAGGGCACATACCCTGATAAAGTACAATAGAATCTAAGTGCAAGCAAGCCCTTTCAGAAGTAGCGCAAGTTCTTTACAGCACTGATATATTAATGAATTTCCCTCGTGCCAGCCAGCGCACAGTGACGCTTGGCACACGGATATGGTGACTTCTCGCGCATAAGAGAGCATGCCTGTAATGGCAAAAACAAGACAATTCGTGATGGTCGTAAAAACCGGGCGAGAACGCGCAAAATCTTAAAAGAAACTCCAAGAAGGACTCGGCCGCGGTATGTGCTGCGTTTCATGGAGCCACAATGTTTACGCGCTATTCTATAGATCCCTTCAAGGAACTCCAGTATATTTTTTTTTCTTTTACACTTACTGGAGCATTTACACTTATGGAACTCACTGGAAAAAAAAAACATTTGCCTACTCTCCAAGCTGTTGTTTCTCAATCTTAAAACCCGTCAACTAATTTCTGATTTTGGCACGTTGCAGCAGCTGCTCAACTCTGCCTCTCCAAACTGACAGATAACCACTCCTCAAAGCAATCCTGTAAAAAAAAAAAAGAATCAAGAGCGAGAGCCGACAAATTCAAGTTCTGGACGCTGAAAATTAATAACAATTGTTGGGGTTTTAAGTTCCAAAACCACGATATGATTATGAGGGACGCCGTAGCGGAGGGCTCCGTAAATTTGCACCACCTGGGATTCTATATAGTGCAACTAAATCTAAGCACACGGGTATAGCATTTCGCCTCCATCGAAATGCGATCGCCGCGGCCGGGATTCGATCCCGTAACCTTGGGGTCAGCAGTCGAGCACCATAACCACTAGACCGCCCCTGCGGGTCGTTGAATATTTACGGCAAGTTTTGTACTCGCCGTAACTACCGAAAGCACAACCACCGATAAAACCGCAGTCTCTCTCACACACACACACACAATATATATATATATATATATATATATATATATATATATATATATATATATATATATATATATATATATATATATATATATATATATATATATATATATATATATATATATTCCGTTTGCTGCAAATATTATGCACTGTAATGAACCAAAACAGCGGGTGAAATGGCAAAATGGCATGTCGCCGCGCGGCGGTAGGCAACAAAGTAACCACATTCCAGAGATAAAAGGAAAAGTCACGCACCTACTTTATTGTAGTTGAAAGTACATAACTCGTATTTCAAGCAGACTTAGCTACAAAGAAGTCTGTCATTGGACGGTGGTTCATCTTAATGATGCGAACGATGGCTCGCTCAGCTGCGGCCACTATGTGCACGCCATCTTCGCCGCTCTCGTGAGCGCCGAAGCAGCGGCGCAGCGCGTCCACCGCGTCTAGTGCCTCCGACACCTCCGTCTAGTGCCGTCGGCACGTTGTTCTTCCGTTCGTCGCTATATTCATCGTCACTGGTCTCGTCCGGTTCGTTGATAGCGCGCTCAAAAAAAAAGGAAGAAAAAAAACGCACGCACACAAATTCAAAAACGCGGCTCACGTCGGCGAGTGACAGCAGTAGCAGTGGTTGCAGGCAGGCGCGCCGCGGCCGAGCGCGCCGTGTGCATTGGCATGCGGGCTGTTCGCCGCGTCGCGCACTGTCGGGACGTTGGCTCAAAATATTGTTTCCTAACCAAATTTGTTCGTTATATCCCGTAACAAGCAAATTTTACCTCGTTAACATGAGGCACACGGGCCTCATTGAAAATGAGGCCACACGGGCCTCAAGCATTTTCGCCTCCATCGAAAATGCGGCCGCCGCGGCCGGGGATTCGATGAGACCTGCGGCTCAACAGTCGAGCGCCGTAACCACTAGACCACCGTGGTGGGCCGCAGAAGAGCGTCTAGCCGTTGGTAATGGGTAAGATACCTGCAGTAGCTGGGTCAAGCAGTTAGCATCGCGCCTAGACGAGAAGCTGTCGTGCGGAAGCTAGCACGCGAGGACACGCGGGCTGCGGTATACTCACGGGGCTACCGATGTCCTTCGAGGCCTCCAGCCGGTCCGAATTCACCGAGGCGACTGGCTCGCGAGGACGAATGCACGCGCTGGCACGCGCTAGCACCCGCTGGCACCCGCTGGCACCCGCTTTTGCCTCGTTGTTGATGATGATAGTTTCCCTTTTTTTAATGGCATGAATCCCCAATTGGATCGTATGAAAAATGCAAGCCCCCTACCCTCTGTTCGAGAGAGAGAAAAGAGAGGGGGGGGGGGGGACGAGGAGAAGGAAAAACAGGTAGGTCAACCAAATGTGCGTCTAGTTTGCTACCGTGCACAGGGGGAAGGGCGATGGGAGATAAAAGCTTCCCAGAGATTGCCACATAAGTAGAAGTGCACCTCTTCTTTCACAAGTCACAAGAACACTTATCTCAACACTCACTGCATTCCTTTAGGGTCCTGTGTGTACAGACTCCTTTTTTTCATGTCATTATTTCTTTAAAAAAAAACTGAATTCACGCCGTTAGTTTCCGACAGTATGTAACATCGTTAGTTTAAACTCTCCGATGGTCGGTAAATGGCACGTCCCGCTTTTTCGCAGTCTGCGTCGTAGGTTCTGCATTTCACTGGTACCACTGAAATATGAGTTCGTGCAGTCTAACTTCTAAACTTGAAAGCGAATTACTCGTTCTCGGGCTGTCTTGCCCGTGTGCTTGGTGGTCGGCGGCATGACTTACTTCGTCCTTTGGCAGGCGCCCTTGCTTATTGTTTATTTTATTTACATCTTTCTGAATTTTTCTGTCACGGACAACGCTGATTTTTGCTCACAACAGCATTAACGCTATTGTCGGGACCTAAAGCAGCCCATTCGATTTTTTTTATTTACTTTCGAGTTTTGGTTACAGTGCGTTAAATGCGGAATGTTCCGCGTGATTGCGCCCTTGCTCGCTGCGACATCAGTGCTCAGAAAACTGATCTGTGATAACTCCCCTCACTGCCCGATTCGACAAAGTGGCAGCCATCTGGAAGCGGAAAGCTGTTGTTGGCGAGCTGCTTGTTCTGCGTATAAATTGAGGCCTCTCCCATTGACCAGACTGTGTCCGGACCCGAGTTTCGAACGTCACACAGCGCCTAGCCCGATTTTTCATACGTGATCTATGCGCACGATGTCGCAAAAACTGCAGCCGTTAAAAACATTTGAGGAGCCATTTCACGCTGTGAAGGTGGATCACCGGCGAAGCTGCTTAGTGCACAGCACAGAGGTGATACGGAATTTCGAACATTAGCCGGTGACACACCTTGCAACTAAATCCGAAATGTCTGTCCAGAAAGTTCCTTTTTAATTTAGAGTATGCAAGTCTTCTATATTAGCAGCATGCGTGTTTTTGCCGCGACATGCGTCTTGTCTGGCTTGGCGCATGCGCTTGGCGTTTTGTGCGCGTTCTTAATTGGCGTTTGCCGCCCGTGTGTTCCTTTCATTTTTAGTGGACCTGTGGTAAGTAGGGGGGGGGGGGGGTCTGCGCAATTTCTGTGGCACGTACCTGTGCTAGTTGTTTTTGCGCACACACATGCACAGCCTAACCGTATACAGCTTAGCTTGAAAAATCGGTGCTGTTTATGTCGAACCCCATCAACCCCTACCCCCCCCCCCTCTTCCTTTTGATTGCCCTTCTGGTGCTCGCCTGATCCAGCCATGTTGTCGAAATCTTCAAAGGCGGCACTGGTATGGAGTTCGTTTTGTTCATTTCAACTTTCACGTGGAAAACATTTCACTTGTATAGTTTAGCTTGTGTATATCCCGAACAGAATAATCATCAGACACGTGCTTTTCGTGCTGACGTATATTGATTAGCCCTACACTTACTTCGAGTCTCTAAGTTTGCTGCAAACCAAAGTGTGGTCCTCGATTCGATTCCTCGCTTACAACTACTTTTTAAATAACGGCAAAGCAGGAACTTCAGTCTATCTGCTGTTGGATACCTCCCTCTCAGGAAGACATGCGCTCTTCTGTGCCTCGGACCTACTACTTTATTGTATTAGTGTGACGACCCTTCAAGCTCGGTTTGTTCTCGTGGTTCACGTCTCAGTGGCTGCGGTGGTTGGGGTCCGTGCACCGCGTGGATCCGACTGTTATCGATTTTGGGGATAACGGGACTGCACTTGGTAGACACCCGGTTGTGAGTATCCTTGTCTGTAGCTCGGCGTCCGGTAGCTGATCGGATTGTTGACGCTGGAAATTCCGTAGCCTGGGGGATATCCGCTTCCTCTTGGATAGCTGCTGCCTGCAAAAATAAACTCACAATCACAAGCGTTTCTCTATCCCTTGTGAGCGTGAATTGCTGGGCCAGTTGGCTCATGTTTGAAGCAAAAAAAAAAACATACCGGTGAAAATCAAGACAAGACAAAGTAGAGTGCACACACAAACATTACGACTGATTTACTAAGACATCCTCGTATCTTTAATTTTTTATACAACGCCTTTTCCCGCGCCGTCACACATGACAAGAGAAAGAAATCAATTAGACACCTTGAAGAAAATACATCATAAAGACTTCATAAGAATTTCCCCAAAAAATGTGCCCCAAAAATTTGGCATGAACTTGGTGTTTTCAGCCAGCCCAGTCCCCCCCCCCCCCCTTCCCAAAAAAAAAAAAGAAAATAACAGAGCGCCACTGTTTCACTAACATGCTGCGAACTGACACACCGTGTAAGGAACACCACAGCGACACCGTAGCTCAAAAATACAGCAGAAAGCACGGATGTGCACTGAAGAAAAAGGCGGGCGGTTGAACACGCGAGTGTTCATATTTGTTTAACTTAACCTCGACCAAATCACCAAATCGCTATCGTCAACAGCGTAGCACCGGCGCGACAGCGACTGAGATTGACTGCGCAAGTGCGAAATATCCCGCGAGGACTGGGGACGATCGCAAAAAAGAACGAATACCCTGCACAAAAGAGCAACTCCTGCCCAATTACATATACACAATTACATATATGAATGTGCTTAGGCAAGAAACGAGTCCTCGCGGCGTGGATGCGAACTTCGGCATTATAACTACAACTCCGAGACAACACTACTGTCAAGTTTGTACATGTGACGGAAAGATCGGTGATGACACTTACTGTAGTAGTAATTTTGGCGACCGGCGTCGGCGTTCTGCGGTGAGAGGCACCGAGATACCCACGACCCTGTCGCTGGCTGGTAGGCGGCCCATGGACTTTTTGACTGCTTGTCTGCTCACCGCAAAATAAAAAAAGAAAGACCACCACGACGCGTCGAGTTACTACATGAAACGAAGCGCAGACGTTGACGCAGCTATAACATGCCTTAACATTCACAGATCACAATGAGCAGCAAAGCAGCCCTCCTGCAATAGGACGTGGTCAGGTTTGCTATTGTACACGTGTGTACGTACATACGTGTTGACGGCTGGAAATCGTCGCTAGCAAACTATAGTAAGTGATGATTAAATCCTACGTGCTTAAAACTGTCTCCCTGTTATATGCGACTTGAAGCACGTGCTTGCAGTATAGTCCGAACCAGTGAAGTAACGACGTTTATACTATACGTAAAGATGTTTACCATGGTTCTTTGAAGGGTTTCTTCAGGATTCCTGTATAGCCCACTGGGTAAGGCGGCTGGGTCAGCCTAAGATTCTTAAACATACGTCAAACGAGTCTGCTAAAGTCCGTAGTGGATGTAAGCAGTACAGGGTTGGATCTTGCATAAATCCAATCCTCTTACCCCGCCTTTTGACAGGGTCCATTCACGACGACTTGATATAGGTGGCCATTTACGCATGCCGTCCTACTCGGCCTACAACGAGTTGCGCGACAGCGAAACGCCTTAGACATCCACTGGATTAATCCGTGATATTCATTGGCCCGCGTGGAGTCGACGTTCACATTTCACCTTCTCACGCCTCGACATTTCACACTAACAAAGCTGCCTTCAAAAACTCTTTTCAATAAAACCAGTGCAGATTGAAATAATCTACCCTCGTCGTGTGCTCATATTAAAAATGCTGTTCTTTTTATACAAGCAGGGTGATTCCACGTAAGATCGAACAAACGATGGCTGGTCGACCTCTCAAATTTATTTCAAAATTTTATATATTATTGCCTGATGAGTGGAAAGAAGAGATCCGCAATTTGTTTTGCCGCCGAAAATTTTTTTCAAACCACAGGAAATCAATAATGACGCAGAGGTGGAGTGGAGCGCTCATCCGCTCTGCTGTTTTGGCCAACTTTCGTTATGAATTGCACAAAATATATTAAAGTTAGGTAGCTGAAATTTATTTACCTAAATATATGCATGTTTTTGCTTCTGCTCAGGTATTTTTAGTTTTAATAAAATTTGTTGCGGGGCTAGTTGGTGCATAGTTAAGTATAAGACGGTATACGTGATGTATACGATCACAGCAGAGGTACGAAAATTCCGCATTACGTTCTTCGTATGCGTATCTACCAAACTGCCAAATCTTGTATTTATATAACTTTTCAGTAAAGAGATATGTTCGGGCTAAGTTCAAGAAAACACCGAACAGTGAAAACTTCTGACGACAATTAAAAAAAAACCCCATTTTTTAAATTTCTTAAACTTTGTCCACTTATTCTCCTCCACATCAGCTTTCACAATCATTAAAAACATGTTGCATAATGTTGTTGCACTAATAGTTACGGACCCTCCAATGAGACCCTTAGGCAAGGATGGGCAATTCCGACTTCTTGCCCAGCATGTGTATAAAATGCAGGCAGGATTGAATTCCTTTTTTGTTAAAAGGTCAGCAGGTATCTAAAAAGGTGTCGCCGGCACTGAAGACGTTAATTTTGAAATTATTTCGTCACTGCAGCGGCCACGAGCGCGGAGCTACCGAGTAGGCGCGCGCGCACCCGAGATGCTCGTTGTAAGAGACGGCGCAGTGAGAGCTCGTTCTCGCGTCCTCAGACCGATTGAGTTCGAAACAGCAACACCTCTCGGGTGACTTGAACGCACGTGCACTGGAGCTTCGCTATTCTATCCGCCCTCTGTTCGCATCTCAGCTAGGCGCTGATAACACGGCGGAGGTGGAAGCAAGATGAAAACTCTATAAGGGAGCTATGAGCGCTCGCTTCACGCACGCTGCTGCCACAGAAACTGCGCTGCGCCAGTTGCGATCAGTGGAAAGCATGAACGTGGCGCTCCAGTGGGAAAGCAAAATATGGATTGTCAAAGGAAAGAAAAGCAAAACTATCGGTAACCGGATGCACTTGTCTATATTAGATGTCGGCAGCAGACGGCGTGAACTGGCCGCGCGTTCGGTGCGCTGTTCACACTTCATTCGGCGCGGATAGTTCTTGTGCTTTGCACTTACTCTACTCCTCCTGTGCGTCTCATGACGAGAAAGTATAGCTCTGAATGAGTCTATTGTGGAGACTACCTTTCGAAGCACAAGAAGCTTTAAGGAGTACTGACACGAATTTTTAAAAATTTCGGATTGTTGCTCTAAATAAAAATACTGGTGTCGAGAAACGTAAAACGACTATTGTGGTGCCTGGGAATGCATCCTATATATTTTAATTAGCGCCACCTTAGAAAGACACTTTCGGTTTCGATATCGAGGGGGTGGCTTCTCAGTGTCGTTTCATAGCAGTGTGACGTCACGGAGATACAGAAATTCGCGACGTACTAGCGGGAAATCCGTCATCTGCTCGTGGTGCAATAGACAACGATGAGTGAATTGTCGTACAGTGACCCTGACAGTGATTTCTACGATTTAGGCTGCATGCAGGACGCCGAACTCGCGAACTCGGAGGAACTGTCTTGACTTGTTGGGATAATGTCCTTGCAGTGTGGCTGGCTTGCAAATGCTCAGCGACGAAAACTTCAAAGTCAAATTAAATATTTTATACGTGTTCTCCGACTCCAATGTGTGGACAGCGTGGACACATGCATACCAACGAAGCAAAAAATGTCCATTTTGCGATGTCTCAAAATCGTGTCAGTACTCCTTTAATTATTGCAAAGAAACCAAAATTTCGCAGAGTTACCGACCTAGACATAAATGCTTTGAAGAAACGTTTAACGCCTGAAAGATCAGTGACTGTCAGTGAGACGGACTACTTGTGCTACGCGTGCTTTTGCTACCACTGCAATGAAAGATCTTCACGGAACGCACAGTTTAACGATGACATACTTATGCCCCCTGAAAAAGAAATCGACGCAATTAACCAGATCACTGCGACTACAGGTGCACGTGCGTTCAAGTCACCCGAGAGGTGTTGCTGTTTCGAACTCAATCGGTCTGAGGACGCGAGAACGAGCTCTCACAGCGCCGTCTCTTACAACGAGCATCTCGAGTGCGCACGCGCCTACTCGGTAGCTCCGCGCTCGTGGCCGCTGCAGTGACCAAAGTATTTCAAAATTAACGTCTTCAGTGCCGGCGACAACTTTTTAGGTACCTGCTGGCCTTTTAATAAAAAGAAATTCAATCCTTGCTGCATTTTATACACTTGCTAGGGCAAGAAGCTGGAATTGCCCATCCTTGCCTAAGGGTCTCATTGGAGGGGCCGTAACTATTAGTGCAACGACATTATGCAACATGTTTTTAATGATTGTGAAAGCTGATGTAGAGGAGAATAAGTGGACAAAGTTTAAGAAATTTAAAAAATGGGTTTTTTTTTTTTTAATTGTCGTCAGAATTTTCCATTGTTCGGTGTTTTCTTGAACTTAGCCCGATCATATCTCTTTACTGAAAAGTTATATAAATACAAGATTTGGCAGTTTGGTAGATAAGCATGCGAAGAACGTAATGCAGTATTTTTGTCGCTCTGCCACAAGGATTTCTTGAGATAAAGACCTTCAAAGTAAAGAAAACTTTGCCGATTTGGCCATTTTTGAGGTTTTTTTATAAAAACATCTACACTACACATAAAAACTAAAAATACCTGAGCAGAAGCAAAAACATGCATATATTTTAGGTAAAGAAATTTCAGCTACCTAACTTTAATATATTTTGTGCAATTCATAACGAAAGTTGGCCAAAACAGCAGAGCGGATGAGCGCTCCACTCCACCTCTTCGTCATTATTGATTTCCTGTGGTTCGAAAAAATTTTTGGCGGCAAAACAAATTGCGGATCTCTTCTTTCCACTCATCAGGCAATAATATATAAAATTTTGAAATAAATTTGAGAGGTCGACCAGCCATCGTTTGTTCGATCTTACGTGGAATCACCCAGCAATAAGGAACCTGCTTCAATTCTACTGTATTTACACAATTGTAGGTCGACTCATTTTATCTAAATTTTAAATACGAGTGTTGGAGGGCTATGTGTAACATATAGCGTATTTTCTCGCGTATAACCAGCACCTTCAAGAACGATTCGCGGACAATTTTCTAAAAATGATCCGCGCGTATTTACACAAAGCTAGCTTCTCTGCATATCTGCGAAGTCCTGCTGTGAAGCCACCTTTGCCCACCGGAATTCGCTTTTTTTTGGCTTTGCAAACACGTTGCGGGGCTAGTTGGCGATACTTGCTTACTTCAAATATTACAGCGCTTCTTTTTACGAGGGCAGGAGAGAGAATTGCGTCACAGGACGGGCGCTAACACTAAATATGTAGTCAGCACCCGTCCTGTCCTGCACTTCTCTCTCGTGACCTGTCCTGGTGATACGCGAATTTGTCACGCGATAAACCCGCGTCTTCGCATCGGAAACGGGAATGCTGAGGACGAACTTCAAGTCCAGCAGGGCATGGGCATCAGACTTCATAAAGAGGCATGACGAGTGAGCAAGTGTAGTCAGTCCAGCGAATACGTAAATAAATTTCCTTTATGAAATGCGCGTGCGCGTCTTTTTTTTTTTTTTTTTTTGCTGTGCGATTTTACGGGGGTCGACCTACATTCTAATCGACTTACAATCGCGTAAATACGGTATTTTAATTAAGCGTCATGGCGTTTCTTTGCCACCTGCTTGTCTAAATTAGATTTCTATTAATATGTGTATTTATGCTTCCATACTTACTGTTCGTGTTTTTTTTTTTGCCGATATGGTTATTTCAGAATATTTCACTGACTGCTCTTGGTATTCAACCAATCCGCCCCTTTCCCTCTCCAATACATACATGTACATGTACGTACGTATGTCCCTTGACGGTAAGATTTGAGGATATGTATAGGTGCCAGCTAATCGATTCGGCAGCCATGCTTGTTCGTCACAGTTACATTTAATTGATCATCTATAATCAATCACACTTTGTTCAAAATTTCTTGAAAGCGAGAGCACCCCTGCCTTTCCGTCCTTTAACTGGCGCTTGTGTTAAGGGTAATCTATCGTAAAAGTAATCGTTTATATTTTAATTTTTCTTCAGGAACATGATAAAGAAAAAGCAGCGCGAAACAACAAGGACATAGAACTAGGCACCTTCGTACTATTAGTTCAACGACGCAGTCACCACAAGTGCTTAAGCCTCTCATTATTTGTGCCTGTTTCATGCAGTACTCTATCATGAAACTGCGCCAACTATCCCAAATATCAACATTGATCAGTAACTTACATGGGGTCACTGTGATCAAATGTTTTGAATGCTTTTTTTTTCTCTAACGTGTACAAAGCATGGTAAGCGGCCAGCGGTTCTCAGAACGCAAACCTTCTGGCCGCGGTCATCAGTTACGTGTCATACTAACGTGCTTGTATTTAATCATTGCGTTTTTGTTGCTGTAAGACATTCAGACAGGTTCATGCCTTTGCCGCGGCCGTTTTACTGTCAGTGTTTAGAGGGCGTATGGATGGCTTAACGCTTACGTCTCCGAAAAATTGCGTTCAGCTGAAGGACTATGAAGCCAAGGAGACGCAATGTCACGCTCCGCTCAATCGTAGAAACAAGCAATCGTCTCAAGCATCACCGCCGCTCCCCCATTGGGTGAGTCCGAGAGAAAAGCTTCTCAATGGACTCAAATGAAAAGGAAGTTGTGACCTGCTCCTGCTCACAACGACCTGCCTTTGGTCCCCGGCTTCACGGGGGTAAATGTTAAACGTAAACCCGTTCTTGGAATGCACCAGCAGGGTCCTCGGCCGCCTTTGTAGTGAAACAACCAGCACGGCCATAACCCGCCGCATCAATCAATGACGGAACAGGCCCGACTCGGTGAAGATATAGGGCTGACTTGGTTCCCCCCTTACGTGATTAGGCATATGGCGCCCGGCAATATTGTCCCATTTTCACTGCTTTATCTAAATGCCAGAACGAAATATCAGGTGCCATCGGCTGACTTGGACTGAGGAGCCAATGAGGAATTCTCGGTGTCCATGAGATCTACAATAAAAGTTTATCCAATCCAATTCAATCTATTACATTTCTCTCCGGCGTCGCAAAAAAAGGCGTTAATGAAACAGTTGGAGAACGCACAGTCCTTGAATATGCGATAATTCTTGTTTAACATCATCTTAGACTATCGATACTATATGGTTGAATTATGGAAAACTTTATCTTGCTAAAAGAAGGTCTCTTTTCTGAAACGCTTCTGTAAAATATTGTAGTCTACTATGTACTGTCAGTATAGCCGTATAACCGCAGTCAATGTGCAGCATCGCACGTGAGTGCTTCCCGCTATATGCCCAGTTTAATTCATTAAATGTATACGAACCAGCAGTAGCAGCAGCGCTTGGCCAGCCAGCCGAGTAGCCCGTGGCTGCGTTCGGCGGGTACCCCAGAACACCCGTCTGGGCTGCTCCGTAGCTTCTGGAAAGCGGGAAGCCCGTCGCCTGCTGGTATGGCGCCTGGCTGGTCTGCGGCACGGCGTAGGCCTGCGTCGGGTAGTTCTGGTAGGCCTGAGCCTGGCGCGCATATTGCTGCTGCAGCTGCTGCTGCTGAAGCTGCTGCACTTGCTGCTGCACTTGCTGCTGCACTTGCTGCTGTACTTGCTGCTGCACTTGCTGCTGTACTTGCTGCTGCAGCTGCTGTAGCTGTTGTAGCCGTTGCTGCTGTTGTAGTTGCTGCTGTTGCAGCTGTTGCTGAATCAACTTTTGTTGCAGTTCCTGCTGTTGCTGCTGCTGAAGTGCCGCGGCCGTCTGGTAGGCAGCAGCTGTCGCGTTTGGGTAGTATCCCTGATTTGCCATGGCGTACCGCTGCTGCTGTTGCTGCTGTGCATCGTGGGTAGCCGCCTGCAGAGCATTCTGGATGGCCGTATATACTGACGACGGCATCTGCCGCTGCATACCTGATGTCTGGTAGCCCTGGTTGCCTAAAGGATAGCTCTGCCCTACGGTTGCGGCGTACGCCTCATAGCCTGGAGCCGTCGGGTAACTCATCCTCTTGCAATCTGAAACGTACAAAGAAGGTAATATTTCGCACACAGCGAGCCAACCTGCGATATGTATTTCTCAACCTCCAAAGAAATAAGACAAGAATAACTTTACATGTGTTTCGTATTTTTAGGTGCCAGTCTTCATCTACAAAATTTACGTGACGGTAAGCGTCATAAAAGAAACGTTCGAACTACAAAATTTAGGTCGACGGTGCTCATTTATGCAATGTTTAAAGGGACCCTGCAACACTTTTCCAAGTAATCATCGAATGACTTCATTAAAGGAGTTGATTGCCTCACAAATCGACTGCCGCAAAAATGTTTAGAACCCATCAAGTACGAGCGGAGTTAATTTGTCGCACGCTTTAAGCGCTCTCTCTCTCATTTCGTATCAACGGGCGCGCTGAAAGCTATGCAGGGTGATAACAAGGAGGCAAGAAACTACGTCCGTTCGTCAGCGCGCGACATGACATTGAGCACTTTTTTTTTTTTTTCCTTATAATGCGCGGCTTACTTTCAGAGTGATCGCGAGAACGAGCGCGGGCATGCACGCCGAGGCATCGCGCGGCTGTCGCGGTAGCTATGCAGCTCACGATGCTCATATCAGCCAATCGCCGTGGATTTTGTGTTTATGTCGCGGTAATTTTGGATTATGGCATCATTTGACACGAGAAGAGCGAGCTATTTCCAGCTGACTTCTGCTGACCCGAAGGTCGCGGGATCGAATCCCGGCCGCGGCGGCTGCATTTTCGATGGAGGCGAAAATGTTTGAGGCCCGTGTACTTAGATTTAGGTGCACGTTAAAGAACCCCAGGGGGTCGAAATTTCCGGAGCCCTCCACTACGGCGTCTCTCATAATCATATGGTGGTTTTGGGACGTTAAACCCCAGATATTATTATATTATTCCAGCTGACTTTGAAGAACTGTAAATTCCAGTCCGCGTACTGCGCTATAATGTTTGGCTCACGTGTTCTCAGGAGCCTCGCTCTCTGACCGTGCTCAAAAAGTGTTGCAGGGTCACTTTAAGCCCGGGAGCTGTTTTCCGGCATTAAAATTGAAAACTATTTTGTGATTTTGGCATCTTTCGGCAGCAGTTCTACTCAGCCGATGACGAATGCTGTATACCGCTCGCACAGCAATCGTGTAAAATATCAAGAACAAATCGCAGGTTCAACCTGTGGGCGTTGAAGGTTTACGGCAGGTTTCGTACTGAGTAGCACCGTCACCGAAAAAAAGCCGTTATTAAAAATAAATATCGCGCAACTGGGGCAATATCCTGTAAAGATTGTTTCCCCAGTGGCCGATATCTTCTCGTTTATGGGATCGCAACATCATGCGATACATGAAGTACAAAATGGATCAAAAATGAAACTCATCCTTATGAAATGCGACCCTTGTTCTTCGTCGCCAGGCAGTCCGTCTAATGGAAGTAAAACGAAGCAGCCCGGAAGCGAAGCTTCCCATGAGCTTTACCGGAAGAGCTTTTAGCCGTTGGCAGTGGCTGAGATATCTTCAACAGCTACGTCAAGCAACTGGCCTGCCAACTAGGCCGCGCCTAGCCGGCCGAGCTGATTGGCTAGGCCGCGCCTAGCCAAGCAGCTGCCTTACGGAAGCTAGAACGTGAGGACAAGCGGGGTTCGGTATACTCACAGGGCTACCGATGTCCTTCGAGGCCTCCAGCCGGTTCGAATTCACCGAGGCGAATGGCTCGCGACGACGAATGCACGCGCTGGCACCCGCGTTTGGCGATGATGATCTCGAGGCCGTGGCCGTACCCCCAAAAAGTAATTTGTCAAAAGGCGGGCAGTGTATGTCAAATAAAATGAGATAAAAATGAATTACAAGAGTAGCATGGAAACTACTCAGGATTGCGTCAAAACGAATCAAACGCGGTATTTCGATAGGAATTCCAAAGAAAGAAAGATAATATGAACTTAGCGCAGCAATCCATTAGTATTACACATAAAGCTGTCCATTTCAAGGAAAACATCCCTGTGGCTGAAATAGAGACCCGAGGTTAGGATAGAAAAGCTTAATTAGGGAAGCCGATGAAAGCCCAATTTGTGAAATCGAGTCACGGTGAAGTCCTTGTTCTTTGTGCAGTTAGATTAATCGACGACAGAAGACACAATCGATTGCTCCAAATTCATTAAAAGAATGACAGTCAGGGTGCTGCGTCAGAGAAGCTCTCATCAGTTAAACATTTATCGGCGGAGTGCGGCATCGCAGTCTTGTAAATGCAACTTGACGCCGATGGGATGGACAGCATTGATTATTCCAAGGAAACTGGAGATGGTAAGAACTGAATAACATTAATCGTTTTAAGGAACCCTGATTTGGACAAAATTTGAGGAAAATTCGGGCAAATTTCGTACCTCTACTGAGGCTATAGGAAGGGGAGCTAGGCGCACGTGTGCAGCTGCCGATGAAAGCTGTTGTGTCGTGCCGACCCTTGGTGCTATGTAAAAACACTATCGTGTTGTGTTACCCTCATTACCGCAGGATGAAGCCACGTCTCCATCATTGTAAATTATGAATCTCTGTAGCAAATCAGGCGTGACCACGTACTTACTCGTCATGTCCAATGGAATTCATGTCACGCCACTCTGTATCGAACAATCACCTCTCTCCCCCTCCTATAAAACGTTGCAATTAACGCCTTGCGGTGGTCTCCTTCTTGCCCGGAAGCAGCGTCTCGGCTCACCCACTCTGCGCGTCCTCCCGCCGCTAGGCCTCTCCGTCGGCTAGCCCCGGGCTCGGACTCTACAAAAGCCATTCATGTATTGCCGAGAGAACGCCAAGTCCTCTTGCTGAAATGTTGATTCTAGCGACATCGCTTACTCCAGCACTGCTGATCAAGTTCCTGGAGAGATTCACAGCGTGTGGCACTAATACGTCGATGAGGTGCTACGAGCTTGGTCGCAAAGTACTACGAAGGCCAGGATATGGCACAAGTATATGCACAGACGATCTTCTCGCTCTGAAGGAACCCTGTACCCTGTGACCACCCAAATCTGACAAACTGCAGGTCCAACCACTGCAGTATGGGAGTAACTAGAGTCAGGTCAAGAGACGACATGCAGCTACGTGCAGACGTGTAGCTGCATGTCGCCTAGCAAGAGACAACATGCAGGCATGCGGAGGACGTTGCTAATTATGAAAACACGGGCGTCACACACGTGCCACCTTGCTTTATTTTAACAGCGGAGCCGTTTAAGCCGAGCATTGGTCCGTGACGGGCGAGCAGAAGTGGTCATCATCATGCACCGTCACGCGCTCTCTTCGTCCTCTTCTGCTTCGCTCCCAGAACACGTGCGCCGATTTGTCCGGCGTGGGATGCAATAACTCTGATGGGTGAGAGAACGAGTACAGACAGATAGTAAGAAAGGAATATTTGACGAAAAAAAATCTTGACCGCGGGATTCGAACCCGCGTACCCACGGTCCGAAGGCGAGCATCGTAACCATTCGGCTATCCAGGCACGGCAGCAGACCATACCATAGCCTTGCATGGTGTAGTACACCAAGGGGGTGTAAAAGGGAAGTGAGGGTGAGGGTGAGAGATGTAAGGGTGAGGAGGGAAAGGCGGAGGGGAGAGAGTAAAGCGTAGCGTAGAAAGAGAGAAATAGAGAAAGAAAAAGAAGAAAAACGGAGAGAGAGAGAATCAAAGAGAAATATATAGACAGAAAGGTAGAAAGAAAGAACGCGAAAAATAGAGACAGAAATGGAAAAAAAGAGAAAGAAACATAAAGCGATAGAAAGAAAGGAGGAGGAGGAGAGGTTGAGGAAAGGAAAAGGCGCAACTTCTGCAACCCTAATTGGGAGCACGGCTCAGGATAGAAGGAGTGAGCAATAGAAATACATATATAAAGAAAATAGAAATAAACGGAGACAAAAAAATGCATAGGAAAAATAGAGAGAAGAGAGAAAGAAAGAGATGAAGAAAGAAAGAGAAACGAATAAGGCCGCCCAGCGCAGTACTTCAGGCTTGGCAGTTGGCACCACTAGTGAGAAGCTGCCTTTTTTTTTTTTTTTTTGTACACCACCACCTTATGAAAACACGACCCCTCTGTGCCTCGGAACTACTACTTTAATATTCTGGCTAGGTGGCCCTTCAAGCACCGACTGTTCCCTTGGTCCACGTCTCCACGTCTGCGGAGGTTTGGGTCCGCGCACCGGACGGCTCCGTCCTTTATCGACCTTGAGGATAACGGGACTGCACTTGGTAGACACCCGGTTGTGGGTATCCCTGTCCGTAGTTCTGAGTACGGTAGCCAGCCGGAGTGGGGACGTTGGAAACGCCGTAGCCTGAATGGTAGTTTCCGTGTGGGTATCTGCTACCTGCGATACCCGGCAAGCGCCACCAGATTAATTCACGTTTGCTCCCACGAATGGTGGGAGGTTATCTATCCTCTCGTTAAAGCCTATAATGCCGTGGCCCTGCGACGTTCACAGGTAGGCTTTACTTAACATTCATACACTCGTGGAGGTTTAACAGCCCGCATCGAAGCTATATTACAGAATATTTTCGTAAATCCACTGTTTCCTGCAGCTATATTCGGCCAGGCCGATAATTCGAGTTACTTGGCCCGTAGTTTCAATATAATAAATAGCAACAAAATGGAAATTAAACACATAAAAACAGTGTGTTGTCATTCTTACTCCCGTGCTTGAATTCATGTTAACGCAATGTGGCATTTCAGTACGCGAACTCGTGATTATAACGAAGGATAAAGGTTGCTCTATGTCTATTCAAAAACTTCTCGCTGATTTTGGGGACGGAGTACAGCTTCATTCAAAAGCAGTTGAAAACACCGAAATACGCGCAAGAAAAAGGTGTGCGATGAAAAGCGCCTGTTCTTGCTCTTCTTTTATTTAATGTCAACCAAATTTCTATCCTGAAACAGCGCCATTGCATCGGCATAACGGCACCCGAGACGTATATACCGCATGAACTTTGAGAAACACTTCGTATGCTGCAAGGACTGGCTCGGGATATATAGAGCGCGATTGTATTCAATAATTCAAAGATGCAGCAGAGCAGACCAATCCCTGTAAAAAACGGTAGTATTACGTTGCTTTAAAAAAACCTTGACATCTGCGCCGGTTTGGTAGCTATGACTATATAACCTCACTAAAATGCTTAACAGAGATCCTGTCGTAGAAGGGACGCTTTTTTTACGGACTATTTCCTGTATCAAAACGGAGCAGCATGTGTAAAACTGGGAACAAGCAGTAAGGAAGGGGCTCGAGACCGGACTTCACTTTATGGAAGTTGATGTAACATTTGTGTGCATGCTTGGTCTGTCTTTCTAGCTGAGTGAGTCCCGCGATGGCACTTACTGTAGTAGTAATTTTGGCGACCGGCGTTGGCGCTCTGCGGTGGAACGCACCGAGATACCCACGACCCTGTCGCTGGCTGGTAAGCGGCCCATGGACTTTTTGACTGCATGTCTGAGCAAGAAAATAAAAAAATAACAAACACAATGTGTCGTGTAAATCCTCGAAGCCCGAGCATTTGCGTGACTACAGATGCTTTCACGTACCAAGACTATAACAATGCGAGATCGCAATGAGCAGCACAGCCATACTCCTGAAACAGGATTTGATCAAGTCCGCTACTGTACACGTGTGGTCACCGTTCCTAGTTGCAAACCACCGCTGAGAAACTGAAGAACAGGGGAAGGCATCACGTGTGAGCTGTAGCTCGCGTTCTCCTATCTAAATACATGAGAACCAAGAAATCAGTTGACGGTTAGACTAATTTAGCCGAATAAGTAAATCAGCTGTAAGTCAGCGCCTTGTTCGTCTTTCCTTTCCTCCTTGTCTCGATGGTTGCGCTGAGGTTAAATAAGTTTGTTGTGCAATAGCATACGGATGCTTAAGATGCGTTCATGCCGACGACGCCACAGTCATTCTGTCAAGGTTTTGATTACGCACGCGAGGATCGCGAGCATATACAGGATGTCCCAGCTAACTCTAGCCAAAACTCTAGCCAAAACTACTATGCCGACACGCTCTCTATGAGGACACGACCAAATGCTCGTTACCGACTGTTGCATGGAGTCATACCATTTCTTGTCTAATTAATTGTTTAATTAGGCAAGCCTAATTACCCAACTTTTAGAGCAGCGAAGCTGGGCGAAAAATTCCAATGAGAAAGTTTTAGACCGGTTTGCAAAACGTCCGGTAACATAGTTTCTAACTTTCTATCTATTAACTGTTTTTCTGCTTACTACAGATTCCCGCGAAATACAAAAAAAAATGCCAAGTGAGATGCCCTACTTGCGTGCCTATGCGCGCTGCGATTGCAGTGCTCCCTAACGTTCCGCGTGCAATAGCATCTGGCCGGGCGTGCTGCCGCTTAAAAGGCGACAGGGCAGCGACGATTATGGTGGCTGTGCGAGGACGCACCTGTTGCTTGTGGCAGCACAAGCGATGACCGCTGCTTCTGCTTATCGCTATCGTGAATCGCCGCGATGGAAGCATATCGTCTGTACGCGGAACGTTAGGCAGCAGTGCAATCACGGCGCGCAAGCGGGCGTGTCAAGTGGTAAATTTTTGTATTTCGCGGGCATCTGTATTAAGCAGAAAAACACTAATACTTAGTAGATATACAGTTAGGAATTGTCTAATCGGACGTTTTGCAATATGATCTACAACTTTCTCGTTAACCTTTTTTTTTTTTTGCCCGGCTTCGTTTCTTCGAAAGCTGGTTAATTTATATTGCACAATTAACCAATTAAGCAGTACACAAAATGCAGCGCGACTTACTCCATGCAATAGTAAGCAACATGCATTTCGTCGCCCCGTCATAAAGTGCGTCGGCATATTTTTAAACTCTGGCTAGAGTTAGCTGGCAAACTCTGTATAGTGTCCGAGGAGGTTTCTAAAAACGCAAGCTTCGCGCAGCGTCTGACTGCGAAAAACACTAAGGCTAAAGTGTATACCTACTCACGCGCCACTCAAACGACTCGCACAGTGGAGCCAGGGTAGCGCTCCCTTCCGCAGCGCTTGCACTAAACAGCTATATGTATACGTGCATCGACAGACTGGTCAGAGTATAATGGAGAGTAGTACAGTCAAGCTAAGATAGGCAATTTTTGACACGGGTGCATTAATTAAGAAACACCGGCGGCTTTCTCGTCGGTCTAATCTCACGCGTCATCGACACGCGACGCTTTCAACAACGCTCGTGGCGATCCTCATAACGCCAGCGTCGAGAGATGCCTATAGCAGCTGCGAGGTGGTCGTCTCCAACGTTTGTTGTCTCTGAGGGAGAACATGCACTTGTCGGCTTCGTTCTGCACGCGCCGATATATTGCGGCGTATACAAGGAGCTCGATTTCCGTCACTGTTATTATTATACGCGCATCGAGTGGAAGTGCATATCTTTACTCAGTTACGAAAATTAAACAGTTCTAATCCCAGTTTATATGAACTGGCCGACTTAAACTGGCGAGCCAATGAACCATTATCGGCGCCAGTGACACCTTATTCCGGCGTTGTAACGACTTAAACTATCCGTGAAACAGTCTAAAGAAGTTGCCAGAGATGTACGACAATGTTAACGCTTTCCTATAGACTCCATAGGTGCCATACTATGTGGTTTTACTAAAAACTGCATTTCGATTAGAACTACGGTCAGAAATACCTTCCGCGAAAACAAATAATAAAATACGAAAACGAATGACAAAAAAGATCGCTATACTGAGCGCTAAGAATGGCCAGACCACCTTCGGTCGGTTTCGATGCACTATATCGAAGTGCGATGCTTGCAACGGCGCTGCTTTAGCTCTTCGTAACACGTTCATTAGGAGACGCTATTTTGAGAACCCCACCGTAATTTTCCATTCGTGTATACACCGGTTGTCCCAGTTAGCTTGGACCAAGATTTAAAAAAAAAAACCATGCTCTCTAGGAAAGTTCTACCGGTTTATTAGTTTATTATTAATACGTCCCCTCAAATAACCCCGGAATCCAGCATTCAACTTTTTGCTGAAACCTGCCTGGTTATTTTTTCCGTTTTCTCATTAACAACGTTAATGAGAACTAACAGACAACCGAGCCAAGGAAAGTATAGGGGACGTTATTTGTAGGAATTATGACATAAATGTGAAGAAAACGAAGTGGACGGAAAGATCTTGCCGCCGCCAGGTTTGGTCTCTACCCGCGGCACGTTGTCTTTTCGCCCACTTTAACTTATTCACAATTATGTCATAATTACTACAAACACCATCCCCTATACTTTCCTTCGCTTGGTTGTCTGTTAGTTATCATTAACGTTATACCGGGTGTCGTAGCTAATTCAGCCCCAAGATTTAAAAAAAAAAACATGCGCTCTAGGTTTTACCTGCTGTATATTAGTGGTAGTCGTGTGTACATGCAACCTGTATTTTTTTTCATGACTAAGCACTAATTAATTAACTTTATTTAGCCAACTTTTTTATTCTTGCTCGAATCGGTAAAATAAGTTTATGTTGCAGGCCGCCTCAAATAACCCCACAATCAAGCTTTCATTTTGTGCTGAAATCTGCCTAGTTTTTTTCCGAGAATAAACTAAAAGGGCGCGAAACACGCCAAATATGAAATATTTTTAAACCATGAAGTTCAACCAACTCGCCCAGTTTTGTACCCGCTGTTGATGAAATAGACGCGTACTCGCGCGCCGCTACTCAAGCGCTTCCAAGCGTTCTTGGATTGATACAAGGCTGCGTTCGTTCATTGTACAGGGCTTCACGCTATTTGATGGTCGCGCTTCAAAACACGCCGCTGGCGCGTTCATCATCGACAATGAAGCCTTGTACAATGAACGAACGCAGCCTTGTATCAATCCAAGAACGCTTGGAAGCGCTGGAGTAGCAGCGCGCGGGCGCACGTCTTTTTCATATTTGGCATGTTTGGCGCGCTTTTGTTTTTGTTTTTGTTTTTCAGAAAAAAACAACCACGCAGATTTCAGCACAAAATAAATGCTTGATTCTTGGGTTATTTGAGGCGGCCTACAACATAATATTATTTAAGCTACACGCCGTCGAAAAGTACAATGCGGTTTAAGCAAGCTTCCCGCACACAACTTCGCATAACATCGACACCCACAGTGCGTGGGATCAGGCGGATTTTTGGTGCATGCTGTCACGTGTCACGTAGATGTCACGTGCTTGCGACGGTGAAGGCTGCCGTAAGACTAGGAAATACGGAACACCTTACTGGACGAACTTGTGCCCGGAAAATGAAAACTGAAAGTACAACTTTTACAGGTATAAACTGATAGCGGCGAGAACAGTCGTCGGCCGTCGAGTAATCTGATCGTCGGCGGATTGCGTCGTATTTCATATATCAGTGATCGAACCTTCTGGGGTTATCTCTGGTGCTCACGTTAGCTCCCGGATAAACTTGACTACTCACTTGTGCGCGTGATCTTAACAGAACAATCTCAAACAATCGCGAAGCTTCCCAAACATTGCGGCACGGCTCGCGCCAAACGGTGCTAACAGTTTTGTGAATGAGACCCGATCACATCAAAATAAATCAATAAGGGCGCGTGGCAATACGAACCAGCAGTAGCACCTGCGCTTGGCCAGCCAGCCGAGTAGCCTGTCGCTCCGTTCGGCAGGTACCCCGAAGCACCCGTCTGGGCTGCTCCGTAGCTTCTGGAACTCGGGTAGCCCGGCTGCTGGTATGCCGCCTGGTTGGTCCGCGGCATGGCGTAGGCCTGCGTCGGGTACTGGTACATCCGGGCCTGGCGCGCATACTGCTGCTGCAATTGCTGCTGCTGAAGCTGTTGCTGAACCTGCTGCAGCTGTTGCTGTTGTAGCTGCTGCTGTTGTAGCTGTTGTTGTTGCAGCTGCTGCTGAATGAGCTTTTGTTGCTGCTCCTGCTGTTGCTGCTGAAGTACCGCGGCCGCCTGGTGGGCGGCAGCCATTGCGTTTTCGTAGTAGCTCTGGTTTGCCATGGCGTACCGCTGCTGCTGTTGCTGTTGCGCTTCTAGCGCAGCAGCCTGCAGGGCATTCTGGACGGCCGCGTACGCCGCCGACGGCATCTGCTGCTGCATACCCGATGTCTGGTAGCCCTGGTTGCCGAAAGGATAGCTCTGCCCTACGGCTGCGGCGTACGCCTCATAACCTGGAGCCGCCGGGTAACTCATCCTCTTGCAATCTGAAATGTACAAGAAGAAAAGGGTTGTTTGGTATACACAGCGAGCAGATGTTTCTGTGGCCCTCCACGGAAATAAGGCAATAGCTTTGCATGTTCAACGTATTTTTAGGCGTTAGGCCTCGTTCCGCGTTAAAAAAGCGCCCACGCTATCGAAACTAGGTCGGGGGAGCGCACTTGTACAATCTCTAGGCCCAGGAGCTGCTTCGCAAGGTTAAAATCTATGAACTAATTTGTGATTTCCGCGTCTTCCAGCAGCTGGTCTACTCTACCAATGACGCCTGCCCCATACCGCTACTCGCAGTAATCGCAAAAAAAAAAATCAAGAAAATAAGTCGACAGATTCAACTTCCAGACGTTGAAAATTTACGGCGAGTTTCGTACTCAGAAAACAGTTGTCAAAAATAAATATCGCACACTGGCGCCGCGTTTCGTGCATATTTTTTTCCCCCGAGTGGCCGATATCTCCTCGATTGTGGGGTCGCAATTTCGTGCGATGACGAACTTGCAAAATGAATGAAAAGTGAATATCATCATAAATAAGACCCTTGTGCTTCGTCGCCAGGCAAACCATCTAATGAAAGTAAAACGAAGGAGCTCTGAAGTGGAGCGTATGCCTCTGGGTAGCTTTACAGAAGAGCTTCTAGCCGTTGGCAATGGCTAAGATACCTTCAGTAGCTAGGCCAAGCAGTTAGCATCGCGCCTAGCCAATCAGCTGCCGTACGGAAGGTAGTGAGTGAGGACAAGAGGGCTTCGGTATACTCACAGGGCTACCGATGTCCTTCGAGGCCTCCAGCCGGTTCGAATTCACCGAGGCGAATGGCTCGCGACGACGAATGCACGCGCTGGCACCCGCGTGTGCCTCGTGCGAAAGACGCGGCCCCACTACCCTGTTTTCGTCTTTTAAGAAGTGTGTCAGATTCACATTTTTTTAGCCTTTTTCCACCACCAAGGAACCAGGCCGATCCCCCGCTGTGGGTGTAAGCTAAACTTGATTAAGTATGCAAACAACAACAACGATCACACGAACACACTTCTCAACTTGTTCTTAATCATCGCATTCCTTCGATATCCCCTATGTGGAGACTGCAATATTCAGTTCATTATTTCCCATAAAACGCATTTAAGATCTTTCTTTCTCTTTTGCGATAATGATTTGTTAGATTGCTCCCTCGTCGCTCAGCGTTGGAACAGCCTCCGACCGGGTGGAGGAATCCCGGCGTGCTGCAGCCTCGTTCCCCGGTGTTCTGGCTCGCTGATCTGTTACGGGGTGTCGGTCGCGGTTCGGGCGGTAGTGTTTTTGTGATTTTTCTTTCGACTTCCAACCTTTTCTGATCTTATTGTACTGAGAGTACCTGATGTCTCTCTCTTCTCCAGGTCAGAGGACTTTCCTCTGGACGGCCTCTCTTCCCACTAATGACATGCCTATAGAGGCTTTTTTGCGCAGTGGTATCCACAGCGTTCCTGTTGCTCTAGTGCCAACCAATGGGGGATTAATCCGAGTGAAGAATCCGAAGGTCATTCAGGAGGAACTGCGGAAAGCAACCTCACACTACCAGAGCATCACCGATGTTCGACAGTTTGGCAGGGGTGGTATTCTGTGTTGCTCGCCGGACCAAGCCTGTGTATCCGACCTGTTAAAGTGCACATCGTTTGCATCCCATCCGGTGAGCCCATTTATTCCTGCTCATCTCGCTTGCGTTAAAGGCTTAGTTCGTGGAGTTGACTCGAGCCTGTGCGCTTCAGAGGTCTTGGAAATGTTTGCTGCTGCCGGGGCCATATCAGTGTATCGATGTTCAAGAGTATCTGACAATCAAAGAGTCCCCACAGAATCAGTCATTGTGACATTTGCCGGCATAAATAGGCCCACAGAGATTAAGGCGTGGCCCTTAATATATAGAGTTGAGGCACTTGCTCCCCGTCCACTGCAATGCGTTCAGTGTTGGCGATATGGTCACTCCATTAAGGGATGCCGATCATCTCCTCGATGCCGCATATGCGGAGAAGACCATGACACTAAAACATGTGCTTCTCAGAGCGAAAGATGCTGTCTGTGTCAAGGTTCCCACCCAGCCGATCATTCAAACTGCCTAGCGAGAGCTCAAGAGCTTCAAATTTTAGAAATTATAGAAAGGAAGCGATGCTCACGCCGCGAAGCTCGAGCTATAGTATTAGAGAGATCCTGCGGATATGCTGAAGCTGCTGCTCGTCATTCGCAAGCCATGGATACAACTATAGGCGAGGTTGTAGCCGCTGCGGTTGAGAAGGCAATGTCGAAAGTACTGAGCGCACTTTTTGAAAATCTTTCAGAGACAATTGGACAAGTTATGACAGATCATATGGCACAAATCTTGAAAGTTGCAGGGCGCACTGCACTTCATACAGGCGTCATGCCCAACCATGAGGAACTAACAGAGGATCCTGTGATAGAAGCCGTATCTGGCGCTTCTGATGACAACGAGACTACAACATCTCGTTTCGAACAGGAGGGTGGTAGTATCTCGGAGACCACGTCCGAAAGCTTAGAAAGTATGGATTTGGACATTAGAGCCACTAAGCGTCGAGCTGCCCCTTACTCCCCGAAATCCGTTCTCTTACATAGACTGAAAACAAAAAAAATGTCAAGATCACAGTCCATCGAAGAAGGAAGATTTCTTAAAAAACAGCATTCTCCAGAAAGCTGTTGAAACTGCTGGTTTACAGTCAACATAGGTTCATTAAAAGTACTACAGTGGAATTGCCGATCAATTTTTTCCGCAGCAACTGATTTGTTACACCTTTGTGCAGAACTTTCTCCAGATTTAGTTCTATTGCAAGAAACCTGGCTTTCTACAGAAAAAAGTTTCAATCTAAATAACTACCATTGCTTTCGTTTGGATCGCCCTTCTTGTCGAGGGGGCTTAGCGTGTTTTATCTCTAAAAACATCTGTCATAAAGCGAAGATTACCCACCATTCCATATCTACAGAAAGTGAAATATTGGCAGTAGACGTAAATATTCCTGGCTGGACACCGTTTTCCATAGTCAATGTATATTTTCCTGCAGGCGTTACGAGTACTAATTCTCTGGATTCCGCACTAGCAGCATGCAGAAAGAACATAATAATAGCAGGAGATTTTAACTCTCACCACATATCGTGGGGTTACCGATCCGATGCCGGTGGTAAACGGCTGCTAGAATGGTCCAGCTTGAATGGTCTTCAGTGTGTAAATTCCAGAACCCCTACTTATGTATCTGGCCTATCACGTTCTGTCATAGACCTGACCTTTTCAAGCTCCGGTTACATCATTTCGTCTTGGTCTGCCATCACTTCGGCCACAAACAGTGATCACCAACCAATATTTTTTGAAATAGCGTGCCCACTTACGTCATTAAGCAAATGTGTTCGCAATTATGTCAATTACAACAAATTTAAAGATTCATTACGGTCACTCTTAAACAAGCAAACAGGACTAAGTGACCAAGTAAAGGCACTTAATTTCTGTCAACTATTAGGAGATAGTATGAAAAAAGCTCAATTCAGTGTGCAGTCAACTAAAGGCGGCGCTCATGCGCCATGGTGGAATCCTGACTGTGATCGCGACTACAGGCGACGTAAAGCAGCTTGGAAAAAATTACTTTACAACCAGTGTCCACGGAACTGGAAAGATTATAAATATGCTGCTGCTACATTTAAACAGACTATTAGCAAAGCCAAAGAAGATTATAACTCCAAACGATACAGGTATATCTCAGAGACAAAAAATAAGAAAGCATTATTTAGGTTTCTGAGACACAAAAAGATTGTTCCCCCACCAATAAATTTAGAATCAGCTTGTTTATCAGCCGTAGAATTGGTTCAGTCACTGGAAACAGTTGCGAAAGGATTGGAGCGTCGCTTCACATCGGTGTTACCCTACCATTTGTCTGTTACAGAAAAAGCCAACGAATATAAGGCAGCGACCTTAGAAGAAATAACGGAAGTAGTAAAGTCACTGCCAGGCTCAGCACCGTCCAGATAATATAACTGCAGCCATGATAAAAATTGTTTGATTTATCTCCCATCGATCTCTGTAACTTTCTAAATTTTTCTATAGAAAATGCCTGGATTCACCCAGAGTGGAAAGTTGCCAAAGTAGTACCGCTGCTTAAAAAACAGGGCGCTGGTTATGCAATAGATAACATTCGGCCTATTTCCCTCACGTCGAACCTCGTAAAACTAATAGAGCGATTATTATATAGACATCTTGAAGAATGGATTGAAGCAAAACGTATACTGAATGAATCGCAAATTGGATTCCGCCCTGGACGCTCTATTTGGTGTGCCCATGTTGATTTGGAAAGTAGAATTAAACTTGCTCGGCACAAAAAACAGTATGCCGCCCTAGTGACCTTAGATATTGCGATGGCATATGACAGCGTAGAACACGCCATCTTGATTAGTAAACTCCGAAGTGTAAATGTTCCTGAATATATAATTGCATGGATACAAAATTTTCTAAGTGGACGCACATTTTATTGCTCGCAGAATGGGTTATCTTCTCAAAAATACAAACAAACAAGGGGAGTTCCTCAAGGGTCAGTTCTCTCGCCCATTTTATTCAACATATTACTAAGTTCGATTCCGTCGCGTAACGACGTGCAAGTGTATGTATACGCGGATGATATTGCATTCTTTGCATCCTCCAGTGATATACATTCGCTGTACAACATTCTACAGTCATATTTGAATGAGATCGAAATATGGCTTAATGACCTGAATTTGTCTCTGAATGTTAACAAAAGTGCTCTTCTTGCTTTTCCATTGACTTTCCCCGTGCATATCGCACTTATGTACGGCCACGCCTTTATTCCACAGGTCGATTCCTTAAAATATTTGGGTATAATATACACGCCTAATCTTAATTGGAGCTCGCACATTGAGTACATTGCAGCTAAAGGTTTACGTGCAATTGGATTATTAAGACGAATCAGCAGCACTCGTTTTGGAATGCGTAGAAAAACATTGTTAATGATGTATTGCATGTATGTACGTCCAATATTAGAGTTTGGATGCATTTTGTTCTGTGGGGGACCTGCTTATAAATTACGCCCTCTTCTAACTATAGAACGTGAGGCGTTACGTTTATGTCTCAGACTTCCAAAATTTGTAGCTAATAATATACTTTACCATGAAACAAACCTGCCATGTCTTCAAACTAGGTTTAGAATTTTAACAGTTCAAACATTTCTAAACATATATGCCTCCCACCACAGAGGCTCCCAATATGTATTTCTTAGGGAGCCGTCTACATTTTTTGAAAGTGAATGGTCTCGACTGCATCGCCCTCAAATAATTTTCGTGCAAAAGCTCCTGGAGCCATTACAAGTGACATTTAGTGATATTGATACCAGACAGCGTGGCTCTATGAAAGAGGAAGACGACGTCGCTTGCTGGTTGTTGCTGGACTGTCGCCATCTTGTCCACCCTGCGCTGTGCATTGTGAATAGTTATTAAACGAGCTACCTGTAACATTATTGAGCAGGATTTAGGCCGAAGTTCGATAATTCTTGACGGACGACGGCTTGGATCAAGGAAACCGTTGTCGGGGAAGGGTCAGGCGTTGAGAATGGAGTGACCACCGGTTGCGCTGCCTCAACTTCTCGACGAATGATGCGGGTGAGGTTGTCACATCGAGGGGCCTGGCGGAAGACGTCATCACAAGAGGAAGTAGGCGCTGTGTTCGGAAGGCGCGTGATGCTTTGAGGTACGCGGCGGGCTTTAGCCTGTTCTAGACGGCGGCATTCTTTAAGGATCGTGTCGATGCTCGCGATGTTGTTAAAAACCAGCAGATGGAAGGCGTCGTCGGCAATACCTTTCAGGACGTGATTAACTTTCTCGTCTTCCGACATGCGCTGGTCGGCCTTGCTACAAAGAGCCAGGACGTCAAGAATGTAGGAAACGTAGGACTCAGTCGAAGTCTGGGCACGCGTGGCGAGAGCCTTCTTTGCAGCGAGCTGACGGCCAGATGAATCGCCGAAAAGATCGCGGATCTTCTCTTTGAAGAGATCCCAGCTCGTTATTTCTTCTTCGTGGGTTTCAAACCATGTCCGCGGAGTGCCGTCGAGGTAGAAAAGAACGTTAGCGAGCATGAGTGTGCGATCCCAGCGGTGCGTAGCACTGACGCGCTCGTACCGGTTCAGCCAGGCGTCAACGTCGGTAGTACCATCTCCGGAGAAAGTGCCTGGATCCCGGGGAGGCGAGCATGTGACGTAGGTTGTGGCTGGGGCTGAAGGGGTCGGCGGTGATGAAGCTCCGGGAGGCGAAGTCGGTGAGGGGTCGCCGGTGTTGCGACCGCTGCGCGTTTCCATGGAGGTACGGGAATCGTCCACCTCCACCAATAATGTTACAGGTAGCTCGTTTAATAACTATTCACAATGCACAGCGCAGGGTGGACAAGATGGCGACAGTCTTGTCTTGTCTTGTCGCCTAGATCTTGGCACATACCCACAAGGGGGATTGGCCACACTGTACTTTATAATGTAAATGGTTTACACAACGCTGGCTAAAAAATAAAAAGGAGAGAAATTAGATAAGAACTATAATAACATTCCTTAAAGAAAAAAAAAAGGTGAAAGGGGCAGAAGCTTTCGATAAACCATAATATAAAAACAAATTAGCAAAAATAAAGAAGGGGATCAAAGAATTGGATGTAACTGGCGGTACCACTAGCAGCGTATCCTTCCAGTTGCCTGAATGAATTTATGTAGCGTTGACAGAATAACACTGCGGCCCGCACCCAACTGATTGGCTCCAAACGATAAAAGGGTGGGTGTATCAACTGCCAATCCGAGCATGCCAATCGGTCTCTCAAGAATTATTCGGCGCAGTGAGGCGAAACGGCGGCATGTGAGAAGAAAGTGATCTATTGTTTCCGGTTCATTACAAAGTGCACATAGGTTAGTTAATGAAAATCCTGATTTGTGGAGATAATAATTTAACCGAGGAACTCTACAGCGAAAGCTTGTTAGGGTCACCTCACATTGACGGGAAAGGCAGTTTGCGGTGTTCCATGTGAATTGCAAGTGCCGAAATTCTTCAGATTGTAGGAGCGATGTTTCGTTGATTTTTAAGATTAATAGGCGTTTGAATCGTTCAGCAGTAATAAAAGAAAACTGTGGAGCTACTAGTACCACCGGGAAATTTAACGATGCCGAAGCGAGCGAGTCAGCGGTTTCATTTAGTGCAATTCCAGCATGCCCGGGGACCCAAAGAAACCGAACTGCGACAGTCCAGCAACAACCAGCAAGCGACGTCGTCTTCCTCTTTCATAGAGCCACGCTGTCTGGTATCAATATAATATACCCAAACGCACTCAAACACACAGCTGTAATAGAATATGATGACATATTTCCAAAAAATGCTAAGTTATTGCCCATTAGATATTTAAATGGGTTGTTGGAAGACCACCTTAAAAACGTACGGATAAATTCAGTAATAGCCACAGATGCTTCTGTTACTGATGAGAAGGCAGGGGTGGGAATTTATTCAGCAGCACTAAATTGGTCATTTTCCCTTCGTTTGCCCGGCTTCACACCAATATTCCAGGCAGAATTAATCGCAATTATTCTTGCTTTGCGGAAACTCCCAGTACATATCTCTTCAGCAGTTATATTAACGGATTCCTTGTCTGTGCGTACGGCATTAGCAGTGCCACAGCCGTCGAGCTGCCTAACAGAACTTTTCTCATATATGCCCAATCACGTACGGCACGTCCGGTTGGTTTGGGTACCAGGCCACACTGGACTGATATTAAATGAAGCGGCGGATACTCTGGCGGTAGCATCCCTCACAGGACCGGTCATAAATATTCTGAGGCCGTCTTGTAATAACACGATCGCACGATTCCGAAATTTTTGTATGCAAGTAGAACGTACTAATTCTTCTGTCCTAAACAATACAGATTTTCAGCACCTTAGGTTTTCGTGGAATAGCACATGGTGTAGTACAAGGCAATTTGAAGTAACGTTAACTAGACTGCGATGCAGAATACCGTCACTAAATTTTTATTTACACAGGCCTGGTTTCGTTCCTTCCCCTAACTGTAATTATTGTAACCAAGCAGACACAATAGAGCACTACTTCACAGAATGTCGAAGATACCAAAACATAAGGCAAAGAATTCTAAAACCTCCTTTTCAAAAACTTGGCCTTGAGCTTTCCACATCGGCGTTACTCTCCCTGGGGGCGTCGGCACTAGGGCAATGCAACAGGGGCGTATATGATGCCATATTCATTTATATTAAAGAAACAAAGAGACTGCCATGTTAATATTATAATTAGATATGTCATTTCATTTATTTATTTAATTCTATCATTTAACACTCGTTTAATTAACATTCCGTTTAAAAAAAAGAAAAAAAAATCAAAATTGCCCCAACATTTTTTATTTATTTTTTTACTGTAAATTATCTTTTCGCATATTCCTTTTATTTTATTTTTTTCACAAAGTCTACTGCCGCACGCTTCGTGGCCGATCCCCCGTAGTGGGTTGAGCTATTCCCTTAAGGAACCAACCAACCAAGCTCCCTCGTGATCGACAAGTGTGCGCTCTTTGGGCAGTCTGATATGGATATTGCATTACAGGGCTCGGGCGGCAGCAGAGAGCCATGGCTACCTGGACTGAGGAGGCCACCCACCTTTGGGCTCAAGCCTGGTCTCATATAGTTAATTTTTCTCTATCTCTCTACCGAAATATAATTCCTTAATATCCGTTTCGTTCTCTTCTTCATTTTATTCCTCTTGGTTTAGGAGTGTATTCAGACCGCAGTTGCTTTGACTCTTGAAAGCCCTCTTATTCACGGACGCGTTTAATTTATGGAAGCAATTTGTGCACAAACAGAGCACGCGTCGTTTGAAAGGTGTTTTCATGCAGTGGTTCGGAGTACAGCCTGCCTTCTCTTTTTTTCCGCCTTCCAGAAATGCATGGGTTTCATCTGTTCACGGGCAACCAACGATATAAGTGAAGATGCCCATGTAATACTCCTTCACTAGACAGTTTTCCTTGCGAAATGATTTTCACCGCATGCGTTTCCCATTGGAATTACGCATGCAAGACGCGCCGCGGTATTCGTTACAATAAAGAAGAGCGCAAAACAAGTGTCAAAACCACATGATTATACACGGTCAGGCGCGTTCTAACAATACGAAGCACGTAGTGTTGGCCGCATGCGCTTCCCGGTTAAGATTCGGTCGCATAAGCTGTATTTGCCGGGAATCGGTAACTGTAGCATACGAATCAAGAGGCGACGTCGCTACACTTTCATATGCTAAATTAACCGCTGGGGTTTCACGGGCCAACGCCATTATATTGTTATAAGGCTCGCCGTGGTAGGGGACTTTGGATTAACTTCGACCACCTCGGGTTCTCTATGTGTACCGAAATCTAACTGCACGAGTGTTCTTGCATATCATCCCCGTAGAAATCCGGACGCCGTGGCCGGGAACCGACCCGGCATCCTCGAGCTTAGCAGTGCGAAATTTAACCTGCTAAGCTGCCACGGCGGGTCATATGCAAGCAAAATTAGGAGCAGCTTCCCATATTGGGAAAATGGAGGCAAGCAAAGCTTGGCGTGTGCGCGCCTGACCTATACTTGTTCTTGTTCACATTCAATTGTGGCTCACACCCACTGTGGGGGATTGGCCAATGATTGAGTGGTTTTATAAAATGTTATATTACTTTAGAAGGGAGGTTACAGAATAGAAACATTACAAATTTGATAGGAAATTTTGGCGCTCGATCAAATATGTAAAAAAAGAGTAATAATAAAGTAAAATAAATCAAATACCCTTTTTTTATATATATACATGTGCCGACACAGAAGGGTAATAATATAGATTAGCTAATTAAACCGATTGGTTTCATTGAGGTAATCCCTCACAGCCACGCAAACCTTCGCACTGGAGAACCCAGAAATAGAGGCTTCAAAAGACAAAATCACAGGCACAGCTAAATTCATTCCAATAGCACGTAAAGGTGTTTCCAAAAAGGTTTTTCGTGCTGTAGTATATCGCCTGCAGGTCAGAAAGAAATGATCGATAATTTCCAGCTCACCACAGAATGCGCACAGTGGAGAAGGTGCCTGAGCAGACCTGTGCTGATAGAAATGTAGCTTCGGTACACGACAGCGCAGCCTCGTAATTGACACTTCCAGTTACGGGTTTGGCAAAATGCCCTCCGCCAGGGATATAATAAGTGCCGATATTCTGCGGAACTTGTCAGTGCTGTGTCTGCAAAGAATTCCATTATGTTACGCCTGCGAAATAGCGCAGCCGTCACATAAGCGGATGTTTATTTATTTATTTATTTATTTATTTATTTATTTATTTATTTATTTATTTATTTCTATGGGATTGCGCAATGCTCCCTCCCAACTTTTTCCTTCCTCCGGGTACTGGACCATCACCCACGTGCTTAGCAGCGTAACGCTTCTGTTACTGTACAGGCAACAACGACAGCCGTGCGTGAAACACAATGAAGTGCAACCATGAAAGGCAGCAATGAAATGTGGCAACGTTAAATAATGACAAGTGACCTCGATAGAAGATCAGATTGTCATATCGGAAATGGCTGATCGCCGACAAGTCCACGATCGAGAGAGCGTCAGCTATATTGGAAGACAGTGCATGCAACCACCCAAAGTGAGCGGCGCATCTTCGAGGGCCGCATTTGTGCGCACCCGCATCTCTGTTCACTCGTCAGCGCCGGGTTTTTCGCAAACCACGCCGCCACCGTCAAAATCTGTAACTCATAAAACCATCGCTTAATAATCATAAAGAAAGGATCTGCCTAGCAAGTGATTTCTTTTGTGTTGTGATAGCGCTATAGCAAGGCCATGCATAGTTAGGACCCCCTAATAGCAGCATTTTGGCACAGTGCGTTTGTCTTGCTGCCAATCATTTCATGTAGTGCATTATTGCTCAATCGTTCAAGGCTACTCCATGCTCGTCTATCGGTTCAGGCGATAACACAACTTCGCTGGCCAACCGCATTCACAGCTTGGATTGGAGCAGTATTTTTTTTTTTTTTTGCAACTACAACTTATTGGGTATGCAACCAGTCCCTTCACGATCAAGGGAGATCGCTCAGCTATCTTATTGAGAAGTTCCGTTTAACTTATTTGGCGTAAGGGTGAATGTGTGACACGAAGCCTATGTCTCTTGACATAAAGACGGAGTTAAAAGCAGTTCACATGTGCCCCGAGTGACAAGGCTCGTTGGACTGTGCTAAAAACAGTAACTGACTCTACTAATAATAGAGGAGAGATGTTATTGGAACTTGCAGAACGAAATGAACTCCGCATATAATGAACGCCTTCTTCCGAAAGCATAGGAATAGAAAGTTGGCACGGAAAAGCCCTAACGAAGACACAACGACCGAAATAGAATTTATATCATGCGGTGACCCAGGCATACTGCAGGACATATAGGTAATATATAGGCAAGGTAAAAGCGTAGCTATCCTGGGTTAGCGAGGTTGTGGACGATAGCGCTCAATCTGTGAAACAAGAGCAAAATTAGCCACCAAAGAACAGGCCAACCTGGATGTACACAGTCAGGGTAAAAACAGAGGAATTTAGGATTGGCCTTCAGAACAAATACGATGCTTTAGAACGAGAAGAAAATTGCGACATAGACGGAACGAACGAAACTATAACCAGGCTGATTTCTGAAACAGATATTGAAAGTGGAGGTAAAGCACCGAGGCAAGAAGTGAGCGAACTCTACGAAACCACAAAAGACTCAATAAAAAACCGACAACACCTGAAAGCGACTAACTCAATATCTAAAAAATTCGCGGAGCTAATAATGCTGATTAACAAGAAAGTCAGTGACATAAGTAACTACAACGTCAAAGAGGTAGAGGCAGCAGTAAAAAAAAGGGGGCGCCAGCATCAAAACAGCTAAAAGGAAACTGTTTGGGAAGGAGCAAAATGCACGCACTAACAGATAAGCAGGGTAATGTTACGAGCAACTTCAATGACACACTAAGGTTGCACATAACTTTTACTCTGAACTGTACAGTTCGCAGATAAGTCATCTATCCTCGAGTGAAGGCAAAGTCAAACTAGACACTGTTATGCCAGAGCTCCCAACCCAAACTTCCTTGCTTCGGCAAGGCATCTAAGCTGGTAGAACGTCTGACGCAAGTGGCGTCAATATAGACTGCCTGATGCAACCAGCGTCAACAGCCGCGAAGTGCCTGATGCAACGAGCGCCAACCAAGCCGGTAGTCTTGTGCAGCCCACAGCAACTCCCGCGGTGCGCCTGACGTAACCGACGGCAATTCCTCACGCAACTTGCGGCAAGCCCTCTCATCCACGGATCCGATTCAAGTCAGCTACCAACGGCGGTTCCCGATTGGAGGCTTCGAACTACTGGCCGATGCAAGGGATCCCAGGGCTATAAAATAACCAAGCTGCGTGAAGAGACGAGGACAGCGAACGAAGAAATCCCGGGTCGTCATCGCACCTCAATCCGAGCCCAATAAGCTGTCGGCCCCAAGTGCCGAATATGTAACGCCTCTGTTTATTTTGTATATAAATGTTGCCTTAACTCACCGTCGCCTTGTCCGCTTCGTCTATAAGCTCTGCGCAGATGCAGCCGCAAGCTGAGACACCCGATGCCCAACAACACTGAAGTTCCATATGTAACTACCGACGAGGTTAGGAAAGCCGTACTCGATATGCCCCGCGGAAAAGCGGCCGCAGAAGATGGCATAACAGTCGATTTGATCAAAGATGTATGGGATTTAGAAACTTGAGGCCCGTTACACTCAATGCCTCAAAACATCGAAAGTGCCAGTGAGCTGGAAAAATGCCAACAATATATTAATACACAAGAAAGGAGGCATACAAGACTTGAAGAATTATAGACCCATCAGCTTACTTTGTAATATGCAAAATATTTACGAAGGTAATTTCAAACAGGATAAGAGAAACACTTTAAACAACCAGAAAGCAAGCCGGTTTTAGGAAGGGCTACTTTACGATCGATGGGAGTCATGTGATGAACCAGTTAATTGAGAAATCTGCTGAGTAAACCCCTATATACAGCTTTCATAACCTTCGAGAAGGCCTTCGACTCATCAAGGATGCCAGCATTACGTAACCAAGGAGTACTTGAAACACATATGAATTACGAATACCTAGCCAACAACTACAAAGATTCCACAGCTGTTTTGCTTCTTCACAAGAAAAGCAATAGAACTGCATAGAGAAAGGAATCAGACAAGGGGACATGATCTAGAAAAAAAATAATAATAAATATGGGACGGATACAGTCACGTGCGGGCCGGGCCGCGTGTTTGAGATCTCTGATCTATACCATATTGCAAAAAACAGCGTCGATCCAGTGCCTCCAGCGTGAAACTAGTAACTTTTTGACACTTGATCACACTGGGAGCACTAGTGCACGCTGGGATTCACTGGCACTTCAGTGAGCTCACTGGGATACGGCTGGCTCGCACCATGGTGGTGTCGCTGCTTCACCGCTATTGCGCTGGGGCGCAATGGAAAGCGCTGGAAACGCTGTAATTTTCACTGGAATGCGCTGGTGCATGCTGGAGCCTGTAGTGTTTACGCTAATACCGCGCTGCCTTCAATATATTGTGCGCGGCGCAATGTTTCAGCATCTTTAAATACCGAACGTTGGATTCAGTGTTACCGATGTCCGTTATACCAGTGAAACTACGGGGAGTAACCATTGGAAAGAGCACTGCGCACCGCGACAGAAGCGAAAAGAGTGTCGGCCCCTGCAGCACATCCCCTTACGTATGTTCATGAGTGTGTTTGCTGGGCACGTACCCAGGATTTTTTTTGTTCGTGGTGGAGGAGGAGGAGGAGGGGGGTAACCCAAGGTAATGTTTCATATTTCTATGCAAATAAGGGGAAGGGTGTACCTTTACTAGTACAAAGGTCAATAACGCACACCGTTCGCCATAAAGGCACGTGAACCCGCTAACGAGAAATGAAATAAGGTGTATCTCACAAGTACGCCTGCGAAGCGGAGCGTGAAGTTGCCACTTTTTCAAGTGCCCTCTCTTCATACAGGGGCCCGTCCTAACTCTCTTCGGAGGGCGGGCGCCAGCTCTATTTCGTCATAGAGCAGATAGCTGGTATTGGCCAATAGCTGACATAAACCAAGAGCGGCGTTTTAATGAAATGCGCTTCTTGCCACAGCTAGGGTGCCGCCACTTGCCGGCGCCGCGCTCTCTAGGGTGCTAAAAAGTCAGTTTCGCCGCAACGGCGAAGCAATGAATGCGGTAGCAACAAATTGGAATGTAACGCGAAGAACGGAAAGCAGCTCGAAATTTCCAGCGCGTCGCCCAAGGGCAAAGGACGCACGAAAAAAACACACACAGGACGAGCGCGAACTAACAACGTTCACAACTCGACATTTAAAGCGCGTCGCTCAAACATAAAGAAGGACGCACGAAACGAACGCACAGGTACACACAGGACGAGCGCGAACTAACAACTGTCACAGTTGTTACTTTCTGTTTGAACAGCGCGCTCCTTTCGCAAACGAGGCCGCTGCAGCGAGCGAAGTGACCTTCGTACGTTCTGTAACTTCAGCGCGGACATCCCCCCCTCACGAGATAAGCGCGCGTGCGGGCGACTATGCCCTGTAGGGTAAAGTGCACCTGGTGAGGCAGTAGGCGCGCGCGCATCGCAACGAGCGGGGCGGCGACCTTTAAATCGCGCCCCTCGCGCCATCTCGCTGGTGACCAAGAAAGCCCGCTGAAGTAAACTAATAGCTCGGCTTTAGCACGCTGAAAGAAGACGCACGCCTCGTGGCTTAGCCGTCTAACGCCGCGCGTTGCGGCGCGAGAGGTTGTCCGTTCGATTCCGTTCTTCGGATTTTTTAAATTATTTTTCTTTGTGGCTTATATATATATATATATATATATATATATATATATATATATATATATAGGCGGAGGGTTTTCATTTTTCCGGAGGGGGCGGGGGCCTGGCTGACTTGCTGTTCCACATTTTTCTCTCTCTCATATATATATCGAGAGAGAGAGAGTCCGACTTACCAACCTTAGTTGTGCCGACACCGCGATATCATTATGAAGATCTCTCGTGCGAGACTCCAGATTTATTCTTCAATTTACACAAAGACATCGATCCGCCTCGTAACGCTTGGCTCAAAGCGAAAAAGGCTGCATAAGCTGCTACTCGTTGACTGCATCGTATATAATTGATTCCCACAATGCGTGTGATTTGCCGAATCTTTTTATTCACATGCTTTACTGACTTTGTTAAACCATGCACCAGACAGGAGTTGTTAACTAATACTTGCACAGGCAGCTTTAATTATGCCAGAGAATTTAATTTAAGATGGCCAAAAATAATTCTCAGACGGTAGCAAATACAATTTGCCACCACTGTAGACCTTGTGCAAAGCTGGAGGAGGAAATAACTTTTATTTAAGACAGAGTTACGAATTTTCCGCCGAAGGTTGTTTTCTGGACGAGTATTTCAGTTGCTTTTCGGTCGCCGAACTGGTATAGTGAAACCCTTTGCTGATAAATAAAAAATAATATCTGCCATATTTTCTCGGCAATTTTATAGGCAGGCATGTCGAAGGGATACCTCTTTGTAGACAACTAAGTCTGTGCGAAAGAATTCTCTGATTGTGTCGGGCAGGACCGTAGCTAGGGGTGGGGGTTTGAAGGGGTTAGCCCCCCATCCCCCCGAAATTTCTGATGCTTTAACTTTTCGGGTGATGCTAAAATATTTACACGCCTTCACAGCGACCACCAGTTGCCAAAGTTAGCCGTTCAAGATTCCTGGGTACGACCCTGGTGTCGGGATTGCTTTGTATTCTCAGTAGCATTCTTGTGTTCTGAAAACCAGTTGCTACGTGGTTCATGACTTCTTTTAACTTGTCATAGCTTAAGCGGTCGATTCAGCTGTTTATCAACAGAACATATTCTGCACATACAAATCCGCTTGAGGGAAATTTTCAACTGAACGTTTGACTTATCACTGGTCCGTGATCCGAATGTTAAATGCCTGAAATGGAGAAAAAAAACGGGCATAAATAGTTGCGGCCCTCTGTGAGATGGCAGCCAGACAGGACAGCCAAATATTCTGTTATCAGTGGACGGGACCTAAGCCAAGCTCCTAAAAAACATCACGGGTCGGCGCCAGGGGGGGGGGGGGGCTTTGCCCCCCCTGAAGCCGTCCGGGGAAGGGGGGGTGAGCCCCTCAGCCCCCCCCCCCCCCCGTACACTCCGCCTATTTTTCTTTGTGGCTTATATATATATATATATATATATATATATATATATATATATATGTATATATATATATATATTCGAATTCGCTTCGATGCGAGTTTAGATTATTCGAAATGAACGAACATATGTATATATTTGACCACACATAACTCACTGTAAAGATGGTTTCACTGCAGCGTTTGGTTGCTGCGCCGTGAAACCACCCATCCAGGGGAAATCTGCACTGCCGCGAAGCCACACTTCAAAGTTAAATGTACATTTTTTTTTTTTTAAGTTTAAAAGCGTGTTATCTGGGCTTATATGCGCTAAGTCTAGTAATTTTTTAAATTGTAACGTATTGTACCACTTATAACTTGCACCCTACTGCTATTGAAATTTTTATACTATTCAAGGATTCTTCCACTTGATTTCAAACCAAAAAAGGTGACATTCACTCATACGTCATGACGAAAATGCTCATTTTCCTTAATAACATGTGATGAGTACTATTCGAACTATTCGATTCGAAATTATTCGACCAAATCACTATTCGCTTCGGATTAGCTTCGAACCTCAAATGTACTATATATATATATATATATTCGTATACGGGACATGACGGGAAAAACCAGCCGAGAGTGTCCATATAATTGATAAAATACACAGTAGCCACTCTAGCGAGCACCGGAATCACACCGAAAGAGAGCGACTGCGTCCCACGACGCGCCCTGATGCAGCTTATTGCCCCTTTATCATCCCTCTCTGTGTAAGGTCCCTTATCTCTGTGTAGCTTCCACCGCGCTCTTCTGGGCGAAAGGTGAGAGAAAGCGCTTATAGCGTGCGACAAATCCCTGCAACTCCGCTCGTTCTTCACGGAGTCGAGAAATTTTTACTGCGATATATTCGTGAGGCAATAAACTCCGATACTGAGGTCATTCGATGTTTACTTGAAAAAGTGGTTCACCACGTGACCTATGCCACCGACGACGCGACATCGTAATGACAGCACAGATCGCATGGCATCGTCGCTAGGTCAAAGCAGCGCAGAGTCCGGAGAGTCGTGCAACCACGCGAGGTACAGAAAGCTTCAGGTGGGGTGCAAATGCAGTCGACCGAGAACGCCAAGGTAATTTTGATGAGCCTCACACTGCGGCATCGTTGTGTCTTGCAAGAATTAAGTCACATGTGGTCCCCGATTGTACTTAATGAACTTAATGCATTACCAAGTGTTCAGCCGGCTTTCGCCTTCTAGTGTTAAAGAGAGTGTAATATCAGTAATATGTTGTCGAACTTACCCCCCAATTTTTTAATGTGGCCCATCCCCAAATATAACCAAATTTCAAGTTCATGCATTTTCTTACGTTTTTTTCGAGTTGTGGACAGCTCTTGCTCAGGTTTTGGGGGGTACGCGTACTTGCCAAATATTGCTTACTCACTAATAAGAAAAAGATAGTTTGCTAGAATGCAATCGATGAAACACTACACTACGGCAAACATAAAAAACGGAGAAAAAAAAAAAAGGCTAGGCGACTTAGGTTGCTGCCCCGTTTCGAAGGGAGTGCCAACGTCGGCATCCTCATCCACCTTGGGACACAAACTTTATGAAAGGCTCCGTTGCGTCCCCTGCAACACTTGTTCACTGCACCTGCGTGCCTAATGCTTATGGTATGCCAGTGGATGGCTGGGGCAGGTGATTTTCACTTGTTAATAATATTGCAGGTTTGGGCACTTAGAACCCCAGTATTCACTGATGAGGTAAGCCTTAGTGAAGCAACTCCAGATCAATTTAGACCATCTGGGATTCCTTTGAGTGCACCTAAATACAGGTGCGCAGATATTTCTGCACATTTCTCCTATCGAAAAGCAGCTGCAACGGCCAAGAAATACGCCTCCATTTGTGTAAAGTTACCTGTGCCCGCGATTATCCAGCTTGTATCTCTTCCTTACGTATCTCGGACTCGCAGTCAGCATGCCGTCAATACATGACCGGAGCTCGGCCGAAAGTTGCTAAAATCTTAGGAACACGCATGCAACAATGTCACGCTGTCATTTGGTGTCCTGTACGCGCGGGGCTAGAGGGTAACGAGGGCAGAGGGTAGAGCTCGCTGAATTGGTAACCGGGCGCCGACCGAGACTAAGAACCACCAGTCACCCCGCGTGACATCCTGGAGGCCCAAAGAAAGGCACAAATTCAGCTCGCCACACCCCAAACTCGATATTGAAAAGGCTAGGGGCTGGCGGCGGTTACAAATTACACGTACCCCAACTGGGAGCGGCCATCTCTCACCCATAACGTGGATGTGTAGACTCCGACTACCCGAAATTAACTTGCCCTCATTAGGGAGAAACCCATTTGAGAGGCAGTGGGAGGTCTGGCTCACAAGATCGGAAAAGCCAAGTTGCTCTGCTCGATCAGGCCCAGCCGCACAAGCCAATGGGGACCTGTACTAGGGACCCCCCCCCCCCCATACCCTACAATTAAATAATGTTTCTACTACTACTACTGCTACTCTAGCTTCCCTAACCCAAACGTAGACTCCCCGCTTCTCCAGTTCTAACCAGTTAGAGCGACTTTGGTTGTGTCGCCGCCAGGGCAGGCCAACTTAATCAAGGCTGTACCATTGTGCTTTTGCACAAATTTTCTTTCGTATATTTGCATGCAGGATTGTAGCTTCTATTTACAGGAAGTGGTAGCTTAGACTTGCTTCTTAGCTTGAAAGCTACTAGAAACAGCTGTGTGTCGAGTCATAGCCCAGTAAGGAAAGGTTGAAGTGGAAGCTGTAGTTACCGGTACGTCTGTAGCAGCCACCTAGGTGCAGCACCATAAGCAGCTGCAACAGTTTGCATTCCATAGGCCCCGCCGCCCAAATTTCCTTCAGGAAGTCAGCATGTTTTTTTTTTACTATTTTCCAAATAGGTACCTAAAAAACTGCAAGCATTCCATATGTGACCCAGATAAGCAGAAAATTCTAGATACCTTATGTGGAACAACTAGCACCATTCAGTGCTGGGAGTGTCAAGACCAAGTGATAGCAGTAAAGCTAGTTCATCACAGGCTACTGCCAGATTGGCAAAGGTTTCTCTAAAAGCAATGCACAGTCTTCTCTCAAAATGTGTTTGCAGTATCTGCATTATGATGCACCTTCAAGCCTTACGCAGCAAAGCAACTAAAAGCAAAGCAACACGCCTTTTCATTGTAGTCAAGCTGTTGCAGCATCTGCAGAAGACTATGCAGCCAAGAGACCACACTGAAGGTGGAACAGACTCTTGTAGAAAACATTTTTAGTGAGCAATGAGGCTTTCACGAGTTGTACGCATGCAACAGTTTATTCAAGAGGTTAGTGTACTTTTAATCGTGTAAACCCAACAACCTTTAATCAGTGCATTGAGCTAGCAATGCCCAAAAACAATGGATACTTTTAAGGACAGCACAATTGTTCACTTCTGAAGTTTCCTATATCTTGATCTTGCTGTACCTGTCCCGAACAAGCAAGCTGAAAAAAAAAAGTCAACCAAGCACCACAATACTGACATGCTGAACCAGTCCAATCAGTTTCACTGAAAAGCTCAATCCAGAATGTAACTACGTAACAAAACAAGTAAATAAAACCTAGCAGTCCAGATATAGCTTCATAACAAAACAAATGAATAAAACCTAGCATAATGTCAAAAGCCCTGCACCACCACTGTGACCCACTAATACTTGCCATTCCTACATACAATTGTTCTGGCTGTAAAGGTAGCCTAGGCATGTGCATGTCTACATTTTGCAAATATTTGAAAATAGCTGAAGTTTGCAAGGCACTATGCAATGCTGAAGGTTAGGAGTTACTTAGCAAAGCAAGCATCCAAGTGTTTACAAGTCGACTACAAACGCAAAAGCAGCACCACACAAGTGGAGTCGCATAGTAGCATGCGACAGGTGAAAAGCTTACGTTTAATTTAAAAAAAAAAAAGAAAACTGACCAAACAAGGAAGAAACTTTTGGCCAAACTAAAATTTACAATAAAGTAGAAAGTAATGTGGCTTAGGGATCCTCTAAAAAAAAAACACTTGGCAAAAGAGTGGTCGCTCGACAACCATCTAAGCGGCAACATCCTGCAGAAGTGCTGTTGGCCACGCATGTTTGTCCTCTCTCCCACCAAAAGTTAGTGTGCTGCTTGGGTTAGTGCAATATGCAATTACGAGTGACCTTACAATAGAACTGCTATTCGAACACTTGCGCGCAAGTCATTTTCGCGAGTTCGAATATCACCTGCTATGCCAAGATCACACGCCAAAGCCTGCTTGCAAGCCGCCAGACAATCTGGTGCCTGTAGCGAACACGCACCTGCAATTAAAAGCAATGTGCTAAAGCCTGACGTAAGTGTTAAGTAGGGCTGTTCAGGCTGCATGAGCTGTGTTCTTGCTGTGCAGATCTGCTGTGCAGGATTGCCACGTGTTTTTCAAGGCACCAGACAGCTGGTAGCAAATGGAATACAAAAAAAAAAGGGACACAACCAACCAAACAGGTTTCCCACAGGTGTGAAGAAAGAACAGCAATAAAGCAGGTTACAGACAAGAATGAAAGAAAATAAATATATTACGGTCACTTTGACAGCATGCAAAACAGAAAAAGATTAAGTACAGCACACTGGAACATATTTAACAATGCTAATTAGGCCTTTAAATAATGTACTAAAACAGAATTTTACCATTACAAAAAGCTCATGCCTTGTTTCAGTATCATGTTTTACTCACTACATTAAAAAACAGCTAGGAAAACCAGCTACCTTTCAGATTTCGAAAATATAATGATGTTGCTGGTGTTTTGTTCCATGAAAACATTTTAAAATTTTTATGAAACTTTCGTAAAAAGGGCAGTGTAGGCAATAAATGTCCACTACAGCTTCTTCCTCAACGGCTTAGTTCACAACATGTAACTGAACTTTGAAGGGAGCATACTGCAGTTTCCGATATACACACATATTTGCACAGCTGTAATAAAAACGTCAACAAAGATAGTCATCAAAAAAAAATAAGTGTAAAGATAGGGTTAAGCTTAGACAATGCTCATGCATCGAAAAACTAGAGCAGCCACAAGCGTTTCACAAAACTTCTTGTGACAAAAGACAAACGTTCACCGGGGTTTCACATCGTGCACCGGATGCTGAAGCTTGGCCACAGCACAACATGCCATTTGTGACATGGATAAACTATAAAAGAGTAAACTATGAATGCTCAACAACGACATAAAAGCTATTCCACTATTATAACAAAACAACTACTACGTATATGCATAAAAAATGCGGATAAAACAACAGCAACAAGACTTCATCCAAAGCTTCACATCAGCTGGGTTAACACCATTCCAGACATGTTCATATCTCAAATTCATGCACCTAAAGTTGGACACGCTTTCTTGATCTTGGGCCATGGTCCCATATGGCAGTATGCTAGCATGGACGTCTTAAAACTTGCTATGAAAAGATTTTACACCAAGTTTGGCTTTGAACAGTCTCACATGACTGGCCTTTTTTTTTTGCACTCGCATTTTACAAAATATCTTCAGATATACTTTCATAGGATGAACTTTGAGCCTGAAACTACACAGACCCATAAAGCTTCTTTAAGTGGTGTGTGTCAACTTCAAGACAGCCTGAACTAAGTAAGCATCTCTATCTCTCAACAAGTAACAAATGTTGTCCTGATTTCATCTAAAACATTTAACACATGGGTGTTCAGATCTTGCTGTATAATACAAGAGTGAATCATGATAAAGAGAAAAAACAATTTTTACAACAATAAAATGCAGCATAAGCGGCAGCACAGTTTTACAACACCAAGAGTGAATATAGGCTAGAGTTCCAACACCAATTGAGAATGCAGGCAGAGTGGAAAGACTGTAGACAGTCGAAAATGAAAGGAAGTTGCCACATGGCGTTGTCGAGATGTCACACGCGCAATCTCTCAAGGGGAGTGGCAGGACCCTTTGGTGTCTAGTTCCCAGAGACAAGCGCCATCAGGACCTTTCGATAATCGCCAGAGGTGTCACCCTGCATAATGAAAACATGCATACAGAAGTGAAAACATGTACCTGAACATGTTCTAAAGCTACTAAGTGGTCTTCTCCAATGCTGAATGTAGTTTGCATACAGCCAAAGCTGGGCTAAAGAGTGTGACAGGGATTTCATTGTCACCAAAAAGCCAAAGGTCATCACTGCCATTTCTGTATAATTTAACCACTGCCATTTATGCATAATTTCATCGCTACCATTTCTGTATAACTTCATGCAGCTCACAGTAAGGTCGTTCACACACAAAAAAAACACAAGTCATAAAATGTGATGTTTTAAGATTATGGCACGAAATTATATTATGTAAAATACAGGCTCTCTGCAGGCTTCTATGCCACACAGAAACTTGCATTTGGACAGAACACAGTAATCATGCATGTTGAGTGTGCAGTCAAATGAGCTGCCAGCAAGTCCTGCATATGACCTCGCTTTGAAAAACAACAAACTAATCAGCATTACACAATGTTTTTAAGAAGCAATAACCAAACTAAGCATCACTAATTGCCAAGATAATGTGGAATATATAGCATCTTAAAGCTCCATCTTATTTGTTTTATGTCTGGTCTCGAGGACAAAGTTTTCAAGCACATCATGGATGGTGTGAACATGAATTGGTGCAATACAAATCACTGTGCTTAGCAATGCTGGAAAAAACGTGTCCAAGAAATGTGTTTGAAAATCCTCAGAAAAGAAAAATGCAATATTTCCTCGCTACCTTCACAATTACGCTTTATGTAGTGGCAGACTTTTTAGATGCCTAGAGAAAATAATTACAGCATTAATTACAGAAATTAAAACTTTTTAGTTAGAGGAGACAGGCGATCGGGTCCTATGGGAGAATTGAAGCCCTTCCTGCGAAGAGCCCATTGCCGTTTCTAGATTTCCAAAAAAGTGGCTTCTGGTAATATTAACAGTGACGAACACTGACCAAATTTACCAGCGAAGCAGAAACACCACTGAGCAAAACTAGCAGAGGACCAGAATGGCGTCACTGTTTGCGACAAGGATTGCAGTGGTGTTAGTTAATTTGCACTCATTAATGAACCTACATGCGCCATGCATGCTATAATGGCAAGCGCAGCACGCACACCCACAAAGCAAAGTAGATCAATGGTTGATTTAACAAAGCTCGCTAATTTCGGCTATGGCAGTTGCACTCTCTCGAGTTTTGATTTCGCCGACGAAACTGGTCAGATTTGACCACTCTGCTAAGATTACCAGCGACTGCTTTTTGGAAATGTCAAAGTGGCAATGGGGTCTGCTTAAGAGGAGTTGCTATTCTCTCATTTGACCCCACCACCTGTCTCCTCCAATGAAAAAGTGAACTTAATTTCTATAATTGCTGTCGTTATTGCAGTCTGCAGTCATCGTAGAATGTCTGCCATTACAAATAAAGTACTTATGAAGGCTGTGAGCAAATATTCTTTTTCCCTTGCCTTTGAGGATTTTTGAACACATTTCTTAAAACACACTGTATATATACTACCAGGCCTTCCCTTCAATTTTTACTCTTCAATAACCTTTTTGCCTTTGGATACAAGAAATCAGCAGGTTATATAGGCAAGCTAGTCAAGGCATAGAGTTAACTCATAATCAACTCTGAATGGTCCCCTCACTTCTTGTACCAGCCAGAGAGAAAAAAAATCAAATCAGAACAAAAACAGGAACGTGAACTATGTAAGGATTCTGCATGACACCAGGTTTTCATTATTGCAAATACTAGCCACTCACTCCACCGAATGATAAATTAATAGTCAAAGAAAGAATGTTTAGATACAAGTCAATGATCGATAATTTGGACTCCACAGGGAACACAAGCAAGTCCAAAATATCGAATGCTCCCAAAAAAATCTAGCCGAGAAAAGATCCCTTTATTTACATATTAACCCTTTGCGATTATTTGTCGGGCCCTGCTGGACAAGTTCTTTGCGGTTGATTCACGCACGTTTTCTCACTACGTTATACGCCACCTGTAAAAGAGTAAAAACTTCTTGAACTTTGAGTCTTCGGACCAGAATGGATGGAAGGATGGAAATGTTTCGGCCCGCAAAGGGTTAAGGCCCCTGTGCTAGGAAAAACTGGTCAATGTGTTGCAGAATGTAGTTCAACTTACATGCAACCACTCCCGCTTCTACTTCTACCAACGCTGTGTTATAACTTCATGTCAAAGCAAGAACTGTAAAGACTCAAGTCAGCAACATATGTTAAAGGATCTGAAGTGAAGGCTTGTGTGAACATCTGAAAGGGTAGTAGACTGTGCATGCGGTGACCAGAAGTTCGGTAACGAGGCGTGTGCCATGTTTTCTGGTGCTCACAGCGCGACGAAAGGAGCGAACTGAGCGACACCTGGCACTGCAAGCTTGCAAATTATCCCGGAAAAGAAAAAATTATACATGGCTCTGCTATCACAAACACCAAAGACTAGCGGAGCTGTGGGAAGCCCAGTAAAGTAGCACCAAGCCACACACTTAGTCTAACTTCTGCAGGGCTTTTCCCAAGCTGAACTGGTCCGTCAACCGGTCAGGTTCATGAGCCTCTAGATGCTCATTTCTTCCTCTACGTGAACTCTCGGCTTCCCTCAATCTAAACTCGGGACGCAACACTTGGTTTCAACTTTCCTGGCTCTCGCTTCATGATCGGGTCACTGTTGCTGCATCCGCTCACGATTAGCTTCTCGACTGTGCTGCAGTCGAGCGGCTTCTTTCTCGGGAGTCCTGATGGTAGTCTTCGCCATTGCTAAGCAAACAACATCACTTCTTTTTCCACTGTGAGAAAGAGAGCTAAGCAAACGCCGCGCCCACTGCGAGAAAGAGGACCGCTGCGGCGCGCGGGTTTTATAGGAGAGCAATGATGCCACGCGGCTCTTTCTCCCTCGCTAAAAGCTCCACCCATTCTCGCCGTGCCGCTCCCTCTCTCCCGCCAAGCCCCGCTCTGCTACCACCTGCCTCACTCCTCTCCACCTGACATCCGCTCTCACCCAGCTCGGCAAAGCTGCGCACAACGGAATGGAAAACCTAGCGGGGTTCTAACACCTCCGCACTAAAAGTGCGAATCAAGTGCCCCGAGGTAGCCTACCAGCGTGTGGCAGACAACTTTGGAGGGCACCGACCACCAGTTTCAATTTCAGCGATCTCCACTTGAGGTGCTGTTCAGACCCGGAAAAGGTCCATTATCAAGAATGTCCAAATTATTGGTCAGTGACTGCACTATACACAATTCAGTGTGTCATACACAATTCACATTGATTCTAGATCAAGAAAAGGAAGAAGCAGATGAAAAAATTCCAATCTGATAAGCCCATGAAAATATGTTACTCCTATATTAAAGTACTACTAATCAGTAGAGAAATGCACTCTAAAAAGGTTTGGACTGGAGCTTGTTTGCTGCAATACAGTTGAGAAACTTACTAGTATGCTTTGCTTTTTTTATCCCTTAAAGGGGCCCTGCAACACTTTTCTATGTAACCGCCAAATGGCTTCATTAAAAGAGCTTATAGCCTCACGAATTGACTGGCGCCAAAATTTTTAGAACCCATGAAGTACGAGCGGAGTTAGAGATTTGTTGCACGCTTCAAGCGCTTTCTCTCTCCTTTCGTACTAGTGAGCACGCTGAAAGCTATGCAGGGAGGGAGGGGGATGACACTGGGGGCAAGAAGATGCGTCCCTTCGTCAGGGCGTGTCATGACCTTGCGCATTTTTTTTTTGCTTCGAACACGCGGCTTACCTTTAGTGTGATTGCAAGCGTGCGTGCGGGTATGTGGTAGCATCCTGAGGCAGCCACGACAACTATGCAGCTCACGATGCTCAAATCAGCCAAGGGCCGTGGACTTTGGGTTTATGGCATCATTTGTCGAGAGAAGAGGGAACGATTTCTAGCTGACTGAGAATTAATTTCCAGGCCGCGTGCTGCATTATGTTTGGCTCACATGTTCTCAGGAGCTTCAACTGCCGATAGGCAGCGTTTCTGACCATTCTGAAGTGTTGCAGGGCCCCTCAAGAACATTATGTATGACAATGGAAGCACAAGCAGTGCTTGCAGGGGTAAAAGTGCCTAGCTCTACTATCTCTTCCCGTGAAGGAACACAGTTTGAAATAAGCTGCAGCACCTTACCTTGATAGCATCTTCAAGGCTCTTGCCATAAGCTCTCTGGTACTCCTGCTTGACGATAGCCAAGTCAGTCTCACAGCGGCTTACAACAATGCGAATCAAGGTCTTGTCATCAGTTCCAGCTCCCTGCAAAAGTTGGTGAGCACAACATACAATGAGAAAACCATAAAGCTAACTTAAGCAGAAATTACAAATTAAAAGTACACAAACCTTCATGGCATCGTGGAGTTTCTCAGCAAAGTACAGCTCTGTGTTGTAGACAGATTTCACTGAAAAAAAAAAAAAAAAAGGTATTTATGAAGGTAAAGCAAAGATGCTGGAAGAAAAGCACAAAGCACCACACCTTTGTCATTAGAAAATGTTGCTGTGACAATGGATTACAGATAGTGGTAGCACCTATGATTTATATCTGTCTGCTTAGTGCCGTTGTGCAAACCTCAAGAGTCCGCAGCTTGCCGGGACCTTTCAGTCCCGCTTTCTTCAGTCCACAAGCAGACTGGCCTGCTTCCTCTGAGCCACTGGTGATGTTGTGTGCGTCCTTAGCCCCTCTTGTGTACAATGATGCACTCACTCACAAGACAACAGCTGGTCAATCAACAAGGCTATGGCCAGCTATCTGACAAACTGCTGCCCTGCCCGCTCTTTACAACATGGCATACGCCTTGGAAGAAATAAATGTTTCTTCTCTCTCTCTCTCTCCTTTGCAGACAGGTTAACATGGTTCAACTATTTGTCTAGTGTTTCCAGTGTCTGTTCTTGCATAGTAAATATGCATTTCAACACAAATTAGGCCAGCTTATTACCCTTACAACTATCAGACCCCTGGCTCTCACAGCAGTTTTATTTTATTGCCTCTGTCTTCCTTCTTGAAAGTAATGAAATATTGTTGTACTGAATTTGCAAATAAACACACTGTTACATTGTCATTAAAAATATGTGTCATTGCAGAGAGATAAGGTTATGCAAAACTAAATACTTCATGACAATTGAGAATTCCTGCACATTAAAGCTTGTTATATTGAGGTTTAGCAGCAGCTCTCCTGGCTAGCTAACAAAGGGACCTTGTCCCACATACCCACACAAAAGCGAGTACCATTACAGTAAAACCAGACCACACATACAATTGAACAGTGGAGCCTGCCGCTCGTGTAACAGGACTACAAATCGATTTTGCATTGTATCCTAATGAGCAATTTTAAAGGGTCCCCAAACTACTTTTTATGGCCTCAAAAATGCTTTGGAATGAGTGAAAGTACTTTCCAGAAATATATTACCAAAAGGACATTTTTTTTAAACACCTAGTGCAACCAGAGATATTCCTGGCGCACGCACACTGTTTACCCTTCCAATCCGCACTAAATGTCTTCGGCTTCAAGTGCAAACAGGGTGTCAGTGTGGCACACTGTTTATGGTGGGGTGTTTGTTTCCTATTGGGTGGGCGCAGCCAAGTATCAGCAGATGACAGTTTGCTTCTCTCAGGATTGTGCGATTTATTCATTACCAAAGTTGACAACTACTTAATACCATCAACTACCGTACTTACTCAACTGTTAGCACCCCCTTACTTTTACAATCAATATGCCCATACTGATGGGGGCTGCTTAGATTAAAAAATCTAATCTAGCCTCTCTATAACTGGAATGAGACCTAAGATGGCCACTGTCTATTTAGCAGTCCACTGTGACTACTGGAACAAAGCCTTGGTATGCTTCATTGTGCAATACCGCTGTTTTGGGGCATAGCTGACCTTTAGGAGATGTCATTATGCAATGCCTTTCAGATCCTTGTGCTCTATAAACTTAGAAGCCCTTGACAAGGATGATGAAGGTGGACTTGGTGCAATTGCTGAAGTGGCTAATCCATTCAATGAAGGCCATGGAAATGAACAGGATGAAGCTTAGAAGTGAACAGTAAACAGCAGTGACGATGACTGCCATCAGATCTGCATGTGAGACCGCTTGTTTGAGGCGATGAGATTAAAATGGTGGATGTAGTGGCTTTGCTTATTGCCCTTTCGGACCTGCAATCACGGTAACAAGTCTAAAACATTTGCTATAAAGGGTGTGTGGTGGTGCCGCGAAGACACTTGAATCATCAGGCATGTCCATAAAATTGATTGCCTAAAAAAAATGGCAGTTGACTGTATATGTGAGCAGAGACGGAAGAGACCAATCTACATGTCTAACTGTGAATTCCACTGATAGATACCAAGCGGTGTGCCAAATCCACGAGGGAGCAACAAAATCCAGCGCTAAGTGACCTGATCCTGATCAACCAGAAAAAAAGAAAAAAAAAAAAAAACTCGCTCAATCAGGGAGCACAGTGGAAGTTGTCCTACACATCCGGTTGCCCATGTTGGCAATTTTGCCAACGTAGGTACGCAATATTTCTTTAAACATTTCATAGAGCATGAACGACTGGTCCTCATCGCTGCTGCTGCTGCTACTTTCAGAAGTTGTGCTGTCACTATCACTCAAGGCGAGAAGCAATCCAGCAGAGTCGAACGACTCCAGTTTTGGAATGAAAACAAGTGCACAGGGTAATCAGACACCTCAAAAAACGCTGAAGACAACAGATTTACCCGACTGCACCGTGTTGTCGAAGTTCCGACGAAATCCAACTCTATGAGGCGGATCAACACGAAGCAGGTTGCTTTGAACCGACCAGTGGAAAATGTGAACTAGCTCCGGGATCTAACAGTGGAATTCAACTTCTCGGCCACGGAGCAAGAAAACTTCCTTGATACCTCCCCAGGGTATGATGATGAGGCATGTGGCATTGGGCAATACTGGATTAATTTTAGCCGTTAGTGCTTCTCTAACATACACCTATATCTAAGTACACAGGTGTCGATGAATTTCGTCCCCATCAAAACATGGCAGTCCTGGATGTGAACCAAACCAAACTACAATAAAACCTCATTAATTCGAACTCTTGTTATTTCGAAATCCTGCTTAGTTCGAAAGATTTCTGCGGTCCCGTATTTTGAAATGTAAATTTGAGTGGATAATTTGAAGCGGCGGTCAGTACCAGCCCGGTTGATTCGAAAAATTTGGGTGCCATCTGCCAATTCTCGATACCGATTTCGCCGCTAATCCGCGGAAACGACGGCCCTTGGGAGCCACAAGGCAATGCACTGTAGCGATACTAACGAGTGACAGCTGAAGCATCCCAGCCTCGCGACTGCCAGCGGGGGGGGAAAAAAAAACAAAAAAAAAACGGTCTCGTGGTCAACTGAAATGGGCGCCTGTGGAAATGAAGACATGCCTCACTGCAACACAGCGGTGATACGCGGGCAGCATGTCGCATATTTCTCGCAACTCAGCGCGTCATGATTTACCCATTCTTTCTGGGAAAATAAAGGAATTAATAAAGGACGGTCTGACGGAATTCGTGATGTATGCGAACCTCCGATTGGCGGTTGCTCCGGCAATTAGCAGCTGTCACCTCGCCTGCTCCTCGATACTGACGCTGCGAGGAGCAGGTGACATGCTGCCCGCGTGTCACCACTGTGTTGCAGAGAAGATCATCTTTTCTGCATGCACGCATTTCAGTTGATCACGAGATCTTTTTTTTATTGCGATAGCAATTATATGAACAGTCTCGGCTGAATTTTGCCGTCGCCGTCGCCCGTCATGCACCGTATATGTATAAGTATGTGTATATATATATATATATATATATATATATATATAAAGCCCCAAAGAAAAATAATTCAGAAAAATGCTTCCGAAGCGCGGAATCGAACCAGGGACCTCTTGCTCCGCAGCGAGTGGCGCTATCCACTACGCCACGAAATGCAGATCCTCCACGTAGCTAACAGCGAGCGTGATATACACACCATTTACCGCTGGACGGACTCGGAGACGCTAGGCGCTTATAAGCGTTTCTTCATTACCAGCGAGATGGCGTTGGGAGCGCGACGGGTGGATTTAAAAGTCGTCGGCGAGCGCGCTCGCTTCTTGTTATGTTTGCGCAGGGAGAACCTTGCCCTTCCAATGTCTGCTCGCGCGGTTTTCTCGTGCTGGGGGGAAGAGGGATGTTTCACGCTTTCACCGTGATGTCCGCGCTCATGTTACGGAGCGTACGAAAAGGGACGCCGCTAAACGAACAAACAGGAGATGAGCGCGAACTATCTAGTGTCACAGCTCGACACTTGAAGCACGCTAGTTTCCTTCGCTGCTTCGGCCGCCTTTGCAACAGGAGCGCTGTTCAAACTGAGAGTATCCATTGGCGAGCCTCACTTCGTATAGCATTAGTTTCTTGCTATCGCATTCATTGCTTCGCCCTTGCGGCGAAGCTGCGACTTTTTTGTGTGTGTTGGCAGCCGAAAGGCTTGCTGTTTCGCCGGTTTAGCGGCAAAATTGGAACCACGGAATGCTGGAAAGCATAACCCTTGTAACCCTTGGAGCCGCAAGCTGGCAGGGACAGCAAACGACCACCTCTGATTACTTTCAGTAATTGTATGTTTTTTGTATGTTTGGTTCATTCGAAAACCCACTTAATTCGAAGATTTTTCACAGTCCCAGTGACTTTGAATTAACGATCTTTTACTGTATGTCCGAATAGGAAATTAAGTGCATGGAGTAACGTTTGGAGAATCTCTGGGTGCTCATGTTATAATCAACAATGAAATGATCGCTGATCTTTGCATTGTGTAAATGACTGTGTAACCGTTAGAGGGCCAGTCCCGCCATCCTGGAGGTCATTCTCAAGTGCACACACAATAATTCATTGTAAAGGAAAGAAAAAAGACTCACCTATCGTAAGCAGGGCTTGCCTGAAGTTGCCAGACATCTCCTTCTTGATGGCCTCCATGATGTCATGGTTGGCAAAGCGCACATACTCGCGGAACACCTGGCGTAGTTGATCGTAGCTCTGGGAGGCAAGGATGGCGTTGAAAGTAGACTCATCCGTGCCCCACTTGGCCACACCAGCCTGGTACAGTTGCTGTCCCATGTGAAAGATGTTGAATGTTGAAGGTAAGGGCACCTTCCTTGGACAGTCTGGTTTCATTAAATAATGCTACTACAGTGAACTCTCAATTGAGTGAACTTCAAGGGACCCAAGGAAATAGTTCACTTAACTGAAAGTTCACTAAAGTAAATATTCACTAGGATATGGAACAGCATTGGGCACAGCAGACATTAGAGTCAAAAGTGTGAAATGCAATTTATTTTGAAAAGAAATCTGTAATTTTCATTTGGACTGGTGCCCTTAAAGCGCAAGAAGAGACAAAGCTTACCAGAGAGTCTACGTTTCTGTGCACTGCCTCTGGCGCAGCTTGTTGCTGAGACACGAAGTCTCGCAACTTTCTAACATACTCTACGAATCTACCGCGTCGGCTAGAGTTACAGGATTTGAACCTGCCTCAGCCGTTACGACTTCCTCGTCGCACTCTTCTTCTTCTGGTTCCGGACGAACACTCGAAACAATTTCCAAATCAGATAGTTCTGCACATGTGACAAGATCACTGTCACACTGCACATCGTCCTCAAATGAAGCACCACTGTCAACGTCCAGCTGTTGTTTCCCGAAATGAAGATGACCGCACAATACCGATGATGCCGATGAGACAGACAAAAGAAGAAGGGGCGAACTGATGCGCACGTGGCTCGCTTTCGTCACCCGCACGGCCACTTTGCCTCGGCGGCGCTGCATGCACAAGCGATGTCGCGCCGCCGCCGATGGATGGGCGATTTAGTGGCGGCTCGCATCGGCTATGCCAGTGCTGCAGGGCACAAAACTTCGTTGAATTGGTTTAAAAAATGAGCTTGGGTCCGCGGATCAAGTTCGTTCAACTGAAAAATTCACTATTCTGAAATTCGTTTAACTGAAAGATTTTTGCATAGAATGCATAAGAAAATCGCCGGGGATTTTCTAAAAGTTCGTTATTCTGAAATATTCGTTAAACCGACGTTCGTACAAGTGAGAGTTTACTGTAGTACAATTTATGTGTCAATGGTACCCCCCAGAAGATTTTCACAATTACTACAGGGTCATTCCATGCCAAACGCCCCAGCCATTTCAGTGATCATCTCAAATGTACTAAAAAAAAAGGGTGTTTTAAGTGCACTGAAAACTGAATTGCTAGAATATTTCGGAGAGGAAAAATTTTTTGGTCACGTGGAAGCCTTTCGAATTGAGTCAGAAAAATTATTCTGAGGGTATCGTTCTTGGTTTCAATACCAAATTTTGTTTAGGTATTAAGCAAAGGCATTTGTGTAAGATGTTCGAAGCTCAATAATATTAATGCAATTTTTCTGCCATATACGCCTCCATAAATTTTGCCAAAATGTTCTATGTTCTCATTTTTTCCTTTGTAATGTTGCGCTATGAATGAATATCTCAGTAATGAATACTTACTGTACAGAAGGTATATTTTGCATTAAAATTATTTTCACACAACTCTTATTTCAAATTTTTACTAGAAAAAATCACAAATTTCAGAAAGTCATCACTTTGGTCCAGATTGAGACGCGATTTATACTATGTGGTGCTCCAATTAAAAATCAGCTTTATACCTCAATCGAAAGCAAATAAATAGTTCTACTTACATGACAAGTTTTATCATTACAATTTTTTTTAAGGAAGAAAATAAATTTTGAAGTTCCCTATTGAGGGCTATCTTACGATTGGGTCATACGGCAGCTTCCTCGGAGTTGCCCATTGTCATCGATAGGGAACCTCAACAATTGTTTTGTTGAAGTTCCCACGTTAAGACTATTTTGTTGAAAGACTCCCACGTGACCAAAAAATTTTTCCTCTCCGAAATATTCTAGCAATTCACTGTTTTCTATGCTCTAAGTGAGCACAATTTTTTTCGAGTGCATTTGAGACGGTCGCCGAAATGGCTGGGACGTTTGGCGTGGAATGATCCTAGACTGTAATGCGTAAGCCATACTTCGCACATATTTTCAAAGAAATTCGAAATTAGAATTCAAGATCCGAGGGTGCTGTCACTGAGGTGTCGACTGATGATGATGATACTATCCAAAGGTTGATGATGGTGGCTAGCAAGCTGCGCCACCTGTCACTTCGCAGAGAAAAGGACCACCAGTGCAAGCCAGCCATGGCGGCGTATAGTTCAAATTATCCATAGTGGATCCGATTTGAGTGTGTTAATGAGCTCCTTTATACATGGAACTTTACAGAGCTTGGCTGGACCATGCAACACTGTTCCAATTATTGAAAATTTTGAACTCGTGAGGTGTGAATACACAAGATTTTATCCCTAGTTTAAGATATCTGAAAAATGAATAAAAATTATTCAGCTAATTCTTTGATTTGAATTTTAAAATCACATATTCGCCCCCTCCTATTTCACAACAACAGGTAAGATGTCTGCTGTTGTGTACACAGGTAAACACAGTACTGAATTACGGGGCTTTAAATGACAAAACCAGCATGATTACGAGGCACACTGTAGTAGGGATTCCAGATTACTTTTAACCACCTAGGGTCAAAATCCAAGTAAATGGGTGCTCTTGAATTTTGTGCCCAATAAAATACTGCCACCACGGCTGGGAATTGAGCCAACATCCTACCGGCTAAGCTACTACAACACAGTTAAAAACTAGGGGTGCGAGAATATTCGAAATTTCGAATATTTTTCGAATAGTGTTTGCTATTCGATTCGATTCGCAGTGGGATTTTACCATTCGAACTTCCTAAAGACAAATACAGTCAACGTCCGATTAAAAGTGACCCCTTCAGATTTTCAATATTACACTCTCGTATTGCGGCAAAGCTGCTTTTCAAGTTCCGTTACAGTCGAACATAGCCAAGGCACAGTCAACGTTTAATTAGAAGTGGTCCTTAGATTTTCAATATGCTTCACCTCATCACACCCCCGCATTGCCGCAAAGCTGCCTTTCAAGCTCCGTTACGGTCGAACGTAGCCAAGACACAGTCAACGTCCGATTAGAAACGGTCCCTAGATTTTCAATATGCTTCACCTCATCACATCCCCGTGTTGCAGCAAAGCTGCCTTTCAAGCTGTGTTACAGTCGAACATAGCCAAGACACAGTCAACGTCCGATTAGAAGTGGTCCCTAGATTTTCAATATGCTTCACCTCATCACACCTCCGCATTGCGGCAAAGCTGCCTTTCAAGCTCCGCTACTTTCGCAAGAGCATTAACTCAAGAAAACACTGGTTCCAACATGGAGACGAAAGATGTGGCAGAGGTGGGGGCCCAATTAATGCTGTTTGGGACCTGAAATTTGGGCAGGAAGTCCGAAAAATCTGACGCCGAAGCTTTTAAGCATCCAAAATTTCAGGTGTTATTATATAGCGATGTCTATGATGCCACATCAAATGGGCTTCCACAGAAGTTGAAAGAGGAGGAGAGGCATCTTTGCCTACCACGTGTAAAGTGTTGTCGGCAACACTTTGGTTGCACTAAGTCATGTACATAAATACAATTCGGCCTCTACATTGCGCTTTAACCTAGTGAAAAAACACTTTCATGTTGCTATCTCATAAAAATATGCTTAGGAATCCTCTCCAACTTTTTTTTTCTGCAATTTCACTTCGAAGCATTCGAAAAATATTCGAGAAATATTCAATTCGATTCGCACTCACACTTCAATATTCGAATTCGCTTCGCACCCAAAATTTTGCTATTCGCACAGCTCTATTAAAAACAGGAAACGAGTTGCAGGACAACACTATGGTAAAAAAGGTTGCAAAAGTGGCTCTTCTCTCTCACTCTTTCTTTTATTAAATTTTTATTACCCATAGTGTTATCCTCTGATCATGGAAACGTCTCCAAGGGCGTAAAAAGACAAAAATGATATGAGCGCACACAACTCACCTGTGCATCTTCTGCAGCTTTGTTGGCATCTACGGGCACTCCCTCTTGACGTGAACACTGGAAGACAAAGGAAGCTTTCAGAATACACAACTCAAGCAGTAAACTACTGCGCCAACAGCTTGACCATTTCTCAAATATAGTGGGTACTCCAGCATTGGAATGGCCATTCTAACCCATTCCATTTAGTATTTGAGAGCTCAGCATGCTCAAAGCAACTATGAGCCACTACACGTGCAAAATAAGGTGCTTGCAAGAAAGAGGCTTCACCTTGCAGCAGCACTTTGCTAAGCTCACTCTGAACTTGAGCAAAACAGCAAAATTTAGCTTGCAACATAAATCAGGCCTATACGTGACCCTTAGCCTGCATTTTTAAACAATGTATGAGCCATGCTATGGCAAAATCTACCAAGAACACATTACAGCACAGTAAGCAGCAAAACTCTTTGTAAAAAAAAAAAGCTTTCTTCGCAAACACTCCCAGGCTTTCCTGACCGTGCTGCTGTATTTCCATATAGCTACCAGTTAAAAAAAATAAAGATCAGCCCAATGGAGAGGGTAATGATTGAAACTTGCGTTACATGTGTTGTAACAAGTCATTTTGCCTTGCTGGTTCATAAAGGCTTCGTGTACGAAAATTCCCACAATGCGTGGAGTTCACATGGTCTTTTATTTAATTCAAGCATTCACTGAAGGAATTCTCCCAAAACTTTCGTGTTCCTAAATAAGTGCTGGACATAAGAAGCCTACAGGAGCAGCCAGCATACTTAAACAATATCATATCTGGTAAAGCTACAGAAGTGAATCAGACAGAATGCCATTACTGATGTGCATAGGTCGGCAAACTCACTCATGAGTAGACTCACTCGGACTCACTCAGACTCAGATCGACTCGCGAGTCTGAGTGAGTCAGGCTGAGTAATATTTTCGTAAGTCTGAGTCAGAGTCAGTCCTAATGAGGAAAATTTAGCCGAGTCTGAGTCCGACTGAGCCCTAAGGGCAAAATATATCTCATGAGTGAGTGAGTGAGCTCCACATTTTTTTGCCAACCTATGGTCCTATCTACTGAACTTCAGCATTACTATCAGCCATATGATGACTCACGTTTATACTCACGTCTACTCAATCATACTTCAAAGCACTAGCGTTAATATGCCATCTCAATATTTATAGATCAGAGGCGTGAGTTACAAAGGGGGGCAAGGGGAGGAGGGTTTGGCCTCCCTCTGGCAAAATCTTTCATGGGAAGTTCTTGATAAAATATCCCGCGTGAGTCATCGCTTTTGATAAAAATGTCCTAACTGCATTGTAACCATTGATAACTCGTTATTTGAAGGTATGAGATGAAAACGCGCCAAATAGGACACCAGTTATACGAGATATTGATGTTAAAGAGCATTGACACTATGGTTGAAAAAGTAAATTATACGCTCATGGACTCATGAGTCGACTCACTTAGACTCACTCAGAGTCAGATCGAGCCGTGAGTCTGAGTCAGAGTGAGTCTGAGCGAGCAATATTTTGGTGAGTTCGAGTGAGTCCAGTTGGGAAAAATATCTGCGAGTCTGAGTCCGTGCGAGTCCGGATGAGAAAAATTTTGGTGAGTCTGAGTCCGAATGAGTCCCAAAGGCAAAATATATTTCATGAGCGAGTCTTAGTGAGCTCCGTATTTTTTGCTGACCTATGCTGATGTGTCATTTATTTACTGCTTTCCTGCACTAATGCTGTGCAAATGGTTAGTGAAAGTATGTACAGATGCATATTAAAGTATAATTCTAATAACGCAAGCATTACCAAAACCAATGGCCCCTAAGTAACAACTCGTGCCACTGCTCTCTCTCTCTCTCTTCCTCAGCCTCTTTCTACAGCTAGATTTTTTGCCCCACTATGCTTCTCTGCCACAAATTTCCCTAGGAGAAGTCGCCGTGTCAACTCACAAGGGCTAGTACAATACAAGTGCAAGAATGCAGATTACCGTAAAATTTCGAGGAAACATCCCACCTGAGCAAGCAAGCCCACCCAAGCAAGCGCCACCTCTAATTTCACTGCTGCCCCCCCCCCCCCCCCACACACACCACACACACACACCACACACACACACACTCCGACCCCGATCATGCACAGTGTCCGTGCAACACTGGCCTGCTTGAATCCCATCCAATCCCGTTTAGCAGCCCAATTTCTAAGCACCCGAAATTTATCGTCAAAATTTTATTCTTTTTTTCCTCATAATTATCCTGAACTTAGTGCAGACATCCATGACAATTTTCAGAGTCCCACGAGCAAAAGCATGGCCTTAGAGATCTGTATTCCAAGATGGCACCCATGACGATGTAGTCAGCAAAAGTAATGACTCCGAGATTGTGTTTGTTGCTTAAGGCCGAGATATAGTCAGAGATATAGCTTAAGGCCGGGATATAGTAGCGCATGCGCGTGACTACACGCTGCGTGGTTAAGTTACGCCGGTGAAAAGTGGACAACTTAAAGTCTGGCGTGATGGCGTCGCCGGCGCAGAGATAGAACATGTCCTATCTCACGCCCTGCACGCGCCAGCATTAGACCACAATGCACTGCGTGCAGCAGCAGTACTTGGCAAAATGGCGGCATGTGGACCGCGTTTGGAAACTGCGGCCGTGGTTTACTTGACATTCATCGATGATGACATGACTGTGCGCCAGCTAAAGGGGATTACACTCAAACCTCATTATAACAGTCTCATCTGACACAAAAATAAGTTCTTTATATCCGGAAATGCGTTATAAATGTATGTTTGTAACACTGTGTATATGACAAGACTATTCTTCATTTACTTCATTATAAACGATAATTCGTTATATCAGTGTTCGTTACATCGAGGTTTGAGTGTATAAATCGCATGTGTGGGCAGACCAACAATAGCATGGACTGCTGCGACACGGAGAGAAAAAGGAACGCCTGGAAAGCCTCCAGAATCCGCTCCTGCATGTAGTACATACATGATTTGCTTTCGCTTCCGACACAACCTACGCAGCCATTTCCTGGCTTCCAGAGTGATTTAACGCAATGCCTATGAAGAAAGTTGTTACGGATGCAGTCAAACAGTGCGCAAAGAGAAAAAACACGCGAATCAATTGAAAAGCACAGGTATACAAGCAGAGAGCGAGAAAAGTGTAAGAGTCAACCGAAGAATACAGAGCCTAGGACATGCTCCATGCAGAGAGTGCGCATGTGCCACTCCGAAGCTGATTGCCGCAGCATGGTGCGTGTGCCGGACTCTAGAGTGTGGAATTGGCAGCTGTCGTTAGCTGCGCATATCCAGCATATCTGACCTCGCCACGTGAGACTTGGTGCGCCGAACACACCGGACTACATCTAGGCCTTTAGAGTTGTGTTGGCTCATTAATGAAGGTGCTTCCATGCCATGCCTCCCACGGTCCGACCGCGTTGCCTTTGTTTTTCTTGTATTTGTGAGCCATCGTAATACACCCTGTCACAAAGAGTGAGAAAACTAGTCTGAGGAAGTCTACATGCACACAGTTTTTTTCAGGCGGGAAAACTTTGCCACTGCAATCTTTAACTTTGGTGCCGTTCCGGGAAAGCGCCCCCTTTCATTTTGCTGGTAATTTGAACTTGCTGGGGAGGCGGTGGCCGGGAAGGGAGGGGGGGGGGCTTGCTTGTCAACGTTGTGTATAACATTTCAGCCCCTTAGCTATGTGCAACACACCGCATTTCACCTAAGCAAGATCACTTCATTCCATGACTATTATAAAATAAATGCTTTGCCAAGTTGTGACACTAACAGTTACCGTATTTATTCGAATCTAGGCCGATAGTTTTTTCGGAATTTCTTTGTATCAAACTCCAGGGTCGGCTTAGATTCGAGGATTTTGAAAAACGCGCCATTTTTCATCGAGAGAAGTGTTGCAAAACTAGCGCCACCTAGACAGTATTGTAGCCATTAGTAGCCGAGCCAACACCTGGCTTAAGTACGCACGCGAGGCCGCCATTTTTATCTTTGTGGCGAGCCGTTCATCAGTTCGAGTCTCGCTTCGAGTGGGCTGTGTGTGGCATAGCTCAATGGCGCCAAACGAGCGTAGTCATTATAGTGCGGTGTATAAAAGGAAAGTTGTGCTAGCCGCGGAGTCGTCCTCCAACGTTGAAGCCGGGCGGGAATTTCGAGTGGACGAAAAGAATGTTCGTCGCTGGAGGGGCCAACGGGAGAAGCTCTTCGCGTGCGCTGCAACGATAATGGCTTTTACCGGTCCACGGAAAGGCCGTCACCCTGAAATGGAGACGGCATTGGCCGACTTCGTTCGGACGCAGCGAGCAGCTGCCCTTCCAGTGACAACGGAAGTGCACCAGGCGACGGCGAGGGCGCTTTCAAGGGAGCAAGGTGTTTCGGCGGCAGACTTCAAAGCCAGCCGAGGATGGCTGCAGAAATTCATGAAGCGCTTTGGCTTCAGCCTCCGTCGTCGCACCTCAATCGCCCAAAAGTTACCGGATGACTATGAAGAGAAGTTGCTGGAGTTCCAGCGTTACGTGCTTCGGAAGAGAGAAGCGAGAGCGTATCTGCTAGGCCAAATCGGCAACGCGGACCAAACGCCGGTGTATTTTGATATGCCGGTGGCGTACACAGTCTCAGAAAAAGGGGCCAAGGAAGTGAAGGTGCGCTCTGCGGGCTATGAAAAGCAGCGCACGACTGTGATGCTGTGCTACACAATAAATGTTTTCTCTTTGTGAATTTTACCCGGCCTATATTCGAGGTAAGTTTTTTTTTTTTTTTTCGGGCTTCGGACTTTAGGGGGTCGGCTTAGAATTGGGGTCGGCCTAGATTTGAGTAATTATGGTAAGCGATTTATGCTGATAATGTCTTATCACAACTGTGGTCTTCCTTTATGAGCCAGTCCATATTATGAGAAATGGAAAGTGTGCGTGGCAGATAAAATTTAGGAAGTAAAGAAAGAGCTATGTTAGGTAACACTGATAATGCATTTCCTGAAGACATGCCATGCATTGATAAATAACAAATTTTAATGTGAAAAAACCCATGCGCGCGCGCACCCACACACACCCACACACACACACACACACACACACACACACACACACACATACACACACACACACACACATACACACACACACACACACCCAGCAAAATGAAAAGATGAAAAGTATGTTGAGAAACAGCTCACCGTCAACATGGAGACAAGTATACGCTGGAAGTCACCAGACGTCTCGCTGACCACAGCCTTCTCAAGGTCTTTGCCATATTCTGCCCAAAGCAAAAAAAATGCGTGCTTAGTTTGAATACTAAAGACTGCATGCAATACACATACTACCATCCATCACTAGCAAGGCAGTCACGTAATAAGGATGCACCAATACAAATGCATTAGTACACACACGCTCAAAAAAGGACAAATAAGGAAGTAAGAACCAAACAAATATGTAATACAAGAACAACTGCATACATGCTACCTTGTTTTTCCAAAAAGCATTTGTGTGCACATTTATTTCTGGCACAATGTTACCTAAAATTCAACACAACAGTTGCCTTTACGCATTAGGACTATACAAAGTACCCCAGCTAACTTTGGGTGTGGTGTAAAACTATTCATACTAGAAGCGAACGGGACTAAATACGTATCAGTCAGTCTGAGGAACAAATTACATAACTTTCTATATTCTTTCAGTTGCACAATCAGCAAGAAATAAATGATTCAACTCTGCAAGACAGATTCAGGTATAAACTGTCAACGAGGCAATTGCAAGGTCTCCTAGAAAACAATTGATTAGTACTATTAAAATTCCAACCTATTAAGCAACTGTCAAAACCCACAAAATATGAAAAGAACATATGAAAAGGGTACTAGCGGCATCTTTGGCAAGCTGAACAGCCCAGAGTTAATCATAGAAACCGAACTGAGCAGCATGGTCTGCCACTGCTCCGCATTAGTAATCTTGTAGCTCTGAGGGGCTACTCAGGGGCAGGCAGACACACAAGATGCGAGGCAAATCCTCCCTCTTATCACATGATTTGTAGCTGAATGAGTAGTGGCACAGGAAGCAGTGTTAAATTTATTTTGTGAGGGCTAATTTGGGTTGAGCTCTCTTATGAAATTTTGTATGTTATGAAGGAAATTGGAATATCAAAATGTTCTTGAACAATCAGTTTAGAGTGCTGGAAGAACACACTTTAGACTGATTTGGGTCAAAGGAACAGAATGTCAAGCTTTTTAAATAACCCATAGTAACACCAGGAACAAATTATCACTTTCTAAAAATTTTTGCATTGGTTGTGCAATACTTTAGAACTACTCCACTCCACCTACTTTTCTGTCACACACAAAAAAATATTACAGCATAAATACAACTAGAGATAGTATCCTTCCAACACTGCAACATCAGGAATGGTGTCTAAAAAAAGAAAACATTTTACCACTTGATTGTGGTGATTATGACACAGGTGAAATTTTAATCAAGGAAGACAACGGGGTCTGAGTGAGCAAAAAAATTGCTCCACGTCATCTTGGAGAGCAAAAGCACGTGAAAAGATTTTTGGGTGGATGTTCAGCTCCAAGGCGCAGTTTCCTTAAAGGAATTCCCTCAAGTTCTCTCAAATTCCCTTAAAGGGACACTGACCAAAAATTTGAAAAAGCTACGAAAACACATTCGACTCGGACGACACGACTGTTCCTGTACGCAGCGTTTATTTCACGTAATTTCGAGCAGTTGGCCGTATTTTTAGTGGATTGTGAGAGCGTGGCGGCTGCATGCCACTGCGCTTGTCGGCGGACGTGACGTCGAGTGCTCCAGCAAGAGGGGGGCAACCGGCACGCTCTCTCCTGCCCTGCCACTTCCCTTTCTCCACCTCTCCTCTCAAGAACCGAGGGTGGCTAGTGTGGCGCTGAGCCTTGTCCTCTTTTCCCCACATAGGAAACAAAATAGCGCTTATTCCTCAAAAACCGCTACAACTACCGAGCGTGTCGCGAGAGCGCAAAGATGCAAGGTGCGAGTGACAGTGGTTCCACGAGCGGTCATTGCGACTCCGAGTTCAACAGGCCTCAAAACGGATGCGCCAAATACAACCATATGCGTGTGACCGTTCTGCTGTGTCAAGCGACAGCAAGGACGACGAGCCAGACGAGCCGCCGTAGCCCAACGTGGGTCGGCAGTCGGGACCAGCAATTTACTCAGTAACTCAGTCACTATCCTCGAAGTGTTCGGAGCACAAAAAGTCACGCTTTGAAGGCACCCACGTTGGCTGCGATGGGCGCGCAGCGCGAATCCATATCCTTCGAAGCTTCGGCTCTGTTGGAAAGGTATGACAGGGCACACCCTAGCGCAGAACAGCGCTGAGGGATTCAGCGTTGTGTCAGGTGCTTCACCGTTCACATTACATAGCAGCACACAACACAGACGGCAAATTCGTAGACGTGGGCGCAAGCTCCGCTTGAGAAAACAAATGTACGGCCGAGAGCGCGGCAATGGCGTCGTTGGCTGCCGGTTGAGAACACGCACGGAGAACACGTTTTGAGAGAGACGCGCGGCAGTGGGTGGCGGCTTGCGATGTCGATTGGTAAGCGATTTTGCTACGAGCACGGTTGGCGAGTCACTATCCGCGGAGTTTCGCGTCACTTCCTCTCTAGTTCGCGGCGCGGCCGCTAGACGCGCCAATTCGGGAAAAATGCATTAAATTCATTATTTTCTGCTAGTCTCTGGCTGAAATGAAGGTTGTTTCAACAAATTTCAGCACCCAATCTTTCAATTGAGTCATTTATCTCGGCGGCGAAAATTTTGTTCAGTATCCCTTTAAAGCAATTTAAGATTAAATTTTATGTAACACCCTGTAGAAAATGCCAAGCAAAACAGGCAGTTCATTCAACCTAAACATCATGCCCACATCCGGAAAAGTTGTCTTACATGAGTGCTTTACATGACTGAGAACTGCCATTATTTCTGTTAGTACTAGTACTGCTATCACAAGTGGTGGATACGTTACGAAATGTTATGTAAGAGACTTAAATCTTGGAAAAAGTACAGTCTGTGGTCTCTAGTGAAGAATGATAATAGAGACAAACAGTGGGACAAAACTGGTGGCACTGCCAAGTCACCCACAGAGCACAGACATCACGCAAGTGGTCAATTAAATAGGGTTGCAATGCAGTGTGCATCATCTGTGAGGTCAAGTCAGATGGCAGCACTTCATGCAGCCGTGAAAAAAAAAAAAGACGTTATCGTTAACAACCTAGCACCAAATGTAAATAATGAACATGATATACAATCATGGTTCGGCAAACTGACTCATGAGTAGACTCACTCAGACTCGGATTGGGCCGCGAGTCTGAGCGTGTCCGGGTGAGTGATATTTTGGTGAGCGAGTCCGAGTGAGTTCGGCTCAGGAAAATTTTTGGTGAATCTGAGTCCGAGTGAGTCCGGTTCAGGAAAATATTGGCGAGTCTGAATGAGCCCTAGCCGCAAAATATATTTCTTGAGTGAGTCTGAGTGAGCTCCACTAGCCGACCTATGGTACTATCTACCTATGTTCAGTTTTACTATAAGCCATATCCAGGCTTAAGTTTATAGTACTCAAGTAAATTCACATTTACCTCAATGCACTAGCATTCATGCGCCATCTCAATATCTATTGATCAGAGGCGTAAGTTGAGGGCAGCGGGGTGCCATGACTTCCCCCCACAAGCTCTTCTACGTTAAGTTCATCATATAAATATCTCGTGTGAGTCTCGTATTTCATAAAAAATGTCCTTACTGGATTGAAAGCACTGATAAACCCGTATAAGACAGTACAAGATCGAATGGTGTATCGTAGAGCATCGATTATGCGAGATATTGCCGTTAAAGAGCATTGACACTGTGATCAAAGAAGCTAATTTTACGCTAACGGACTCATGAGTCAACTCACTCAGGCTCACTCAGACTCAGGTCAAGCCGTGTGTCTGAGTATGAGCGAGTCCAGCTGAGTAATGTGCTGGTGAATTTGAGTCCGAGTGAGTCCAGTTGAGGAAAATTTTAGCGAGTCTGAGTGAGCCCTCAGAGCAAGATATACAGGGTGTTTCAAGATATACAGGGTGTCCAACCTTCTAAAAAAATCAGGAAAATGAGATATTTGCTCGGGGCTTTCAGAATTGCTTTTTCTGTAGCGGCAGGAATCTTAAGGTAGTTAAAGATATCATTTAGGACAGTAATTAAGAAAGTTACATTAATTAACTTTTTAATTAGTGGAGTAAGGTGATTGTGTCAAATTGGGGAATTGAAGTTCTTCATGCGAGAAACCCATCCGAGCTTTCAGATTTCGAAAAAGCCTCCTCTAGTAATTGTTGTGGCGTAATGAAATTCAACGAAATGCAACGGCATTCAACAGCGAAAGCCATCGAATTCGGTTGAATTTCATTACTTCGTAATTATTACTAGAGGCCGCTTTTTCGAAATCTCATTGTTGGGATGGGTTTCTCGCACAAAGAACTTCAATTCCCCAATTTGACACAGTCACCTAACTCCACTAATTAAAAAGTTAGTTTAACTTTCTTAATTACTGTCACAAGTCCTGCCTCTAACCATCTTAAGATGCCTAGCGCTACATAAAAAGTCAGTCACTCATTTTGGAGGTCTCAGAAGATTATGGCAGTTCCGTTCTTCAATGTTTCTGTTTAGGTTTCGCCACTGAATTTGGTTGAATTTCATTACTTCGTAATTATAATACTAGATGCCACTTTTTCGAAATCTCAAAGTTGGGTTGGGTTTCTGGCATGAAGAAATTCAATTCTCCCATTTCACACAACCACCTAACTCCACTAATTAAAAAGTTAATTTAACTTTTTTAATTAGTCTTAAATAATCTCTTTAACCATCTTAAAATTCCTGCCACTACAGAAAAACTAATTCTGAAGGCAGCAATCAAATATCGCATTTTCCTGATTTTTTGAGAAGGTTGGACACATTTCTTGAAACATCCTGTATTTCTTGAGTGAGTCTGAGTGAGCTCCAATTTTTTTGCCGACCTATGTATACAATCGGCTCTCGATAATTCAATCTAGAGGGGACCCCAGGATTTTGTCTGAATTACCAGCAGTCCTCACATACATGGCATGGGGCAATACCAACACAGGGCCGCAGCAATGCGGCCCTGAGTTGCGTGTGCATAGACAGCCGTGAATGATTGCCAGCAAAGGTTTCAGGTGTAAGCAATTGTACTGGCACTTTAGCTAATTACACGGTGCACGCATGCGTGTGTAATTAAAGGAGAAAAAGTGCTGTGTCCCGTGACAGCTGTTGCCTCTTCCCCATCTTAGTACGCTTTTTTGCATGACACCAGTGTACTGCGGAGAAAGCAACTCAAGAAGCATTCTGCACGCTATTGACAAAGGTCGGACAGCTTCAGTTTTTTTTCCTTTCTTCCTCAATCAACACGCGATTGTTGGTGCGTGCAGTGTGGCTAGTTTGCTTGCTTTGTGGGCAGGCAATCTACTTTATTTGCAGCTGTTAGTGACATAAGAACAGAAATTTCAGCTAAAAGTGACAAAGACAGCAGATATTTTTTGGCATGGACAAGCAAAAAGTATGAATCAACAAAATCTACACAATGCAGCAGTTTGAATTAGGTGGCTCTAAAATACATTGAAAACATAGTTGGCTAAACAAAAATTTGAAATTTGTTTAAATTAACCGAAAGTTTGAATCGTAGCAAATTATTTCGAGTCTACTGTAAGTACAACTGTGCATTAAACTTTTACTGCGATCGTTGCGAGCCCTACTATAGATGCGTACAATTCACCAGTGTTGTTTACATTGTTGGAAGATAAATCGTGATGTTCTTCGTGGAGGTTCATGAAACTGAAAATATAAATTGCCACTGTTTCACACTATCGAAGCTATATATACTATACCCCACATTATCTGCATGCATCGAATCCCGGGCACGGCGGCTGCATTTTCGATGGAGGCGAAAATGTTTGAGGCTCGTGTACTTAGATTTAGGTGCACGTTAAAGACCCCAGGTGGTCAAAGTTTCCGGAGCCCTCCACTACGGCGTCTCAGAATCATATCGTGGTTTTGGGACGTTAAACCCCAGATATTATTATATATATGCAGGTTCCTCCCCTGCTTTTCCTGATTGAATAATGATGCTTTTTCTTGATGCTCTGATGTTGACTCATCCCAACTAAAACACTAGACTCCTGGGATCACGTTTTTTAGTGACTCTTTTCCATTCCTTCTCTCCTTTTATGAACAAATGCAGTGAGTGGACATTAACAACAATAAGGTAAATGCCACGTCTTGCCTGCCGAGACAAGTTTAAGCTCTTCCAGTTATTCTGTAGACCACTCAGCCCCATCCCAATTATAAATTCTTCATGCACTTTTAGCTGAACAGTGCAGTTTTACAAGCGGAGACGCGCCAGAGTCGCAGAAGAGGGTGTACACTTACTCTGCTTGTAGATTTGCTTGATGGTAGAAATTTCAGCGTTGGTGCGGGTGCAGAGGATTTCAATCAGGCAGTCCTCGTCGGTGCCAGCACCCTTCATGGCAGCCTTTAGCTCAGACGCCAGGAATTCATAGAGCGGAGTCATCAGCCCAACAATGACATCCTCGAATTTCCCAGACAGCTCCGACTTGAGATCCTTTACAAGGTCCTGAAAAAGCAAAGCAGGAATGTGACTACTGTTGCAAGTAAAGGAAAACTCGCGAATCACAGTCGACAAAAGCAAACAAGTGAAATTTTCATCTGTTTCTCAGGGCTGCAGCAACATTGTCAACCACTCTGAATGACTGTCAGTGAAGTATTTTGATGCTGGCGATCATACTGGTACTAGTAAATATACAGTGCATGCACGCACGTGTGAAGAAGGGACAAAATGTGCTTTGTCCTATGACAGCTAGTGGCACCATTCTTAATCTTAATTCGCTTTATACCGCATAATACTGGAGTACTGCGCCAAACTTTACTTAAAAACTGTTCCACAGCGCGAATGACATTGCAAAAATGTAAAGTTTCACGCATAAGGCACTTCATTTGCATGAAGATGCTGTTTATGTCCTAAGGTGCCTAGAACAGCAACTGTATGGTAGGCATGTACTACAGTACAGCACGGCAAAACATCACTGGTTTTTAATGTGTTTTGGAGAGTTCCTCACTGAGATTAAAGATAACGCTTGGAGCCGTGAATAACAAAGGTCACACACAAATGCGGCAGCAGTGCTACTTAGAGTAAAGTAGCAGAACCAGAGGCACTCTCCCCCACTTTACATCGGAAAGAAGAGGGGAAGGCGGCTTGTTATCTACTTTTTGAAATAGGGTTAGGGTCATTTTTCAGAATATTTACGGCCGTGCCCATAAAATCTGGAGTCTCCGGAAGAAATCGGGAGTTGGCAGGTACGTTAATTCATATAACACTAGGTACCTCAACCAGGGAAGAGCATTTAAAGGGATCATGAACCACTTTTCCAAGTAATGATCTAATGACCTCAGTACCGGAGTTTACTGTCTCCCGTATTGATTGCTGCAAAAATTTCTCGAATCCGTCAAGAATGAGTGGAGTTACGGGGGTTTGGTGCACGCTCTCAGCGCTTTCTCTCTTTTGTCGTGCCGACAAGCGCACTGGAAGCTACACAGAGAAGGATGGCACGGGGGAAAGAAGTTACGTCAGCGCTCATCATGAAATGCGATCGCTCTCCCGCTGTGACTCGTGTGCGCGAGTGCGGCTACCGTGTACTGAGGAGTGCGGTGCCGGCAAGTGGCGGCACCCCGTGGCAAGAAGCGCATCTGATCCAAACGCCGCTCTCGATTTATGTCGGCTATCGGCCAATGAGGATGCTATGTCTTTTGAGACATGAGGATGCAGATAATGACGTCAACGGGCAGACCAGCAGACCGACGAGAGTGAGAACCGGCCTCTGTTTGAAAAGAGGGCGCCTGAGAAAACAGCAAGTTCGCGTTCAGCTTGTAGCCTTTACCCCGCGCACGACCGCAATATTTGGCTGAGCAGTTCATAGCCGTGTCAGCTTTCCGCAGGATGTGTTTTTTCAACAGGCCCAAGGCGTGCTTCATGACCCCTTTAACACCATGTGAGGAGCCTGCATTCATACCCACTAGAATGAATTATGACTAAAAGCTGGTGTCTTTCTGTGCATGCAAAAACTATGCTCCATCCAAATGCCAGCCACCCAATTGTGCTTGAAGAATGATTCCACACCAACTGATCCAGTACTAAATATATATGTGTGAGTCTGTACAAGTGCATGCTCTGACTACAACAAATTTTAATTAAAACATATAGAACACGAGGTTTTTGCCTTATGAAAGTGCATTTTCTGGTATATTTGAAATATAAAAAACTTCCCCTCTTGAATCACAAGGATTAGCTATACCTTAAATGAATTATATCTTGGTGATACATTAAATGGCATTTCTTCAATAATGTGGTTGTACTATCGGCGTCAAATGAAACCCGAACAGCGGCAAGCATTCGCAATGGTATAGCATTCGCGCCCTCCGGTCATCACCATTGAGAGGCGCGTGCCTCCGGTTTGGCTGTACTGCGCATATGTGCGCCTGCCCATGGTGACAACTGGCTGGCGCGCACTATACCACTGCGAATGCTTGCCACTGTTCAGATTTCATTTGACACCGATAGTAGAAAATAAGAGGCGAATACGAGCACTGTTTGGAGCATCCCCAAATGTTCTCACTAACTGCATTTTTACAAGCCTGCTGGTGTGTCTACACAATACAGGCAGAGTTACAAACATCATGGCCTAAGACATACAGATTTCACATTTATTCCTTACATTTAAAAAAACATTACTGACCTCGTATGCAGGACACGCAATTGTAAGTCACAGAGCTATTTACTGCAGATTTAAAACGTGCCACGACGCCATCTTCATGCCTCGAAAAAAGTCCATGTTTTCAGTGGTAGTTACTCTAACGTACATCCTTCATGTCTCACTTTCAATTAGCTTGTACTATAATACATCAGTGGGTTAAGTGTTGATGTAGTGTGGGGTTTTATGGTGCAAGGGTGAGAGATGGTAAAAAAGTACTAATGAATTGAAACAGACAACAGTGTGATCAGTGACAAAAGGTGAATGTAACATGCCTATACAGAGGCATAAAATCAGTCCCTACAGAAGATGAAAAATCCTTATAGTCCTTAAGTCCCTATAGAACTGCATAAAGCTCATCATACAGTAACACTAACACTGGCAGTAAAAAGGTGTGCTGTGGATATACACAGACACATAGTGCAACGATAAATTCAAAATATTCCTTTAGTATTATATATGTATTCGAGTTACACTAATACTTTGCCACTGCCCTTGGCTGCAGAGGCCTGGAGACAAGTGTTATGCCAACATCACTGTCACAAGGATGGCCTCTGATGGCGGTCATGCTTTGAGAACAGACAATATGTTGGCCGCAGTAAAACTTCGCCATATTTTCCAACAGCAATGAATGTCACTTTGAAACGCCTCGTACAGATTCAAAATGAAGCAGCTCCTTGCTGCAACCACTGTTGCAACCACAGAGGCACATGGCTAATGCAGTGTTGTGCAGGTCACTAAGTAACAAAGAAAGTACATAAAAGAACTTCAGCCATTCCTTCATCGTTCCTGCCATTCCTTCCCGAGCAATGACGCTGGCGAATGTAGCCAAGACAAAGAAGCATAGAAAATAATATCGTTTAGAATAATTGGAACGAAATGCAGCTAAAGTTACAGTTAGTAGCAGATATCAGCAAAAGTTGAGACCCTCGAAGCATACTGCACTGACATTATCAGTACTATATGTGTTTCAACATACCAGACAACTTCAATTTAACACGGCAAGAACCCTTCTTCGCAGTAATGAAGATAACAGGTCAACGTCCCGATACGACATATCTCATGGCAAGTGCAAAGCCTTTCAAACAATCAGACTTCAGACGTCTTTGAGCAGCTGCTCTTTGCAGTATACCCACACCAATGATGCAGAAGTACTTGCACGCCCCGCACAGCACTCATCAGCTAGTTATCATGGCTACACTCACAGCTAAATAGAAATGCTGTTGATAAGTAGTGAAGTATGTGCACACATTACTACTTTTGTTGACTGCATGTGAACAAAACCTTTTAAAATGCAGCTCTAAAACCTCCCTACACATGGAAAAAAGTTTATTCAGCCATACGTCGTCAAATAAATCAGAAATAAGACATTAACTTACCTCTTTGCCTAAAGACAATATTGTTTCAGAAAGACAGAACAGAAGGTTCAAGTATTTAACAACTACATAAACTAATTGTTTTTTAAATTAAAATGTCACAGTACAATTCCCTCTACATAAACTAATAAAAGCCAAAGACTGCACATTCTACCTTCATATGCACATACAATAAAAACAGCACCCTGCAGGTGGTTTTCATAAGGCTGAAGCTGTGCCGTCCAGAGCCGCACTTGCTTTACAGCCACAATTCTCTCACATTACGCCAACGGCTTGTGTTCAAATTCTCAGCAGAACTGGCCCAAACCATTCACGCAACAACAAACATTGCTGCACACCCCAGACAACATGATCAAAGCAAAACTATCGATGCCAGACAATCCTAGGACTGTCAGACACACACACACTAGTCATCATCCTCCAATGAAATATGGCCAGGAATGCAGCAGGCATACATACCCCAAGATTACAGCCAGGCAGGAAAGTAAAACACACAAGCAAGCCAAAGGCACCTCTACGGCACTCTATCATCCATCATGCACAACTCAGACAATGGGGCCACAACTCACCCGTCCAAACATCTGCTTGTATGTTGTCAAGATCGCCTGTCGCTGGTCACTAGTCCTTTTTGCGAGAACAGCAATGATGGCAGCCTCATCGGTGCCTACAGGAACGAGCAAATAAAAAAGAAAACGCACTGAAGCCTACAGAAACAATGCACCATCCATTAACACTTTACAAGAAAAGAAACTGAGCACACGCAAACATTGTTACAGTAGAGCCAGCAAACACTTACCACTTCCAGAGTTACCAAAAGACACTCTTTCCTTCCCTTCCTAATGGAAAGCAGGGCATCCCAAGTATACATAAAAAAAAATTCTATATGAATTCCAAATAATTTATGCCTGCACTGTCACTTCGCCTTCTTGCATCTGAACACATCCTTTTGCATTCCACATTCTGACTGGCATGACGAATGAAAGCACACAATGGGACAAGTTTATCACCAGATAAATTGAATGTTGTCAATATATATATATTAAATATATATTCTAATATTAAAACCCCTTCTGCCACAGCCTTTAATCAATTAACTGTCTTGTACGAAGTAAGACACCAAAAATAAACTCTTCTGCAGCCACCTGTTTATACCTCTTCACCCACAGTAGCAACCCACACCCACCAATTTTTATCCCAGGGTGTCGTCATCAGAAATATGAAGGCACAAAAACAATGTGTACTACTTGTAGAAAAACTGACAGAACTAACAATGAATACCCTTTTGAAACAACTAAGTGCTACGATCTGGCACAGATGTATCACAAACCTTACCTACTGGCATGTAGGGTCATTGAAAACGTTTCATGGATGGAAAGAGTAGAGTGAAACGCAGAGCTGCAATGTCTAGCAAATTCCTGCAAGGTGAAGCAATTCCATAAATGGATGACCCATCCCTACTCCCCAATCCCACTGGTTACCAGCCTTACACTACAAGTATCCTTTGTATTAACTCTATTTTGGCCACTGTGGGCTTAAAGGAATAATAAGTACACTCAAACCTCGATATAACGAACATGGGTATAACGAATTATCGGTTATAACGAAGTAAATGAAGAATAGTGTTGTCATAGATGCAGTGTTAAAAATAAATGTTTATAACAAATTTTTGGATATAACGAAGTTATTTTCGTGGCAGATGTGACTTTGTTATAATGAGGTTTGTGTGTATTACCGATTTAGCTGTATCTCTAAGAAATACCACCCCTGCAGGAGCAAATAAAGTCTTATGATGAGAGAAGGCTCAGTAAGCAAAAAAGAAAAAATAAAGACAGGAAATTTGATAGCAATGCTGCCTTTAAGTTCCTATAGCAGTTACAATGGACTTCATGGATTCACTTGACAGCAACTGCTTAGGGCTAGAGAATGATTTATCAATGTAAAGAAAGTAAAGGCTCAGCCTCACAAGTTGTGAGAAATCTTGCGACACCAAAACAGCCCCATAACAACATATATACACAGTAAAAGCTCGTTAATTCGAACTTACAGTTAATTCGAACTGACGCCCTGGTCTCGGCACAGTTGTGTTTTCTATGGGGGAAAACTCCAGATAATTCAAACTGGGAGCCTCTGGTTTTCACTGCTTCTCGCAGGAGTTGGCCCAAAGTTATCATAATGTGTTGCAAAACCAAACCAAACTAAATTTAGCAGAGATGCAAAAACAACAAAACAGCAGCATTTCTCAGTAGATGAGAATTCGGACGCTGAGCTGGAGCTCTCGGGCAAGCTGCAAGTGATGTCATGGAGTCTCGACAGAAGAAATGCAAGCAGATGCAAATTACTGATTACTTTTAATTTTGATTGCGTTAGCTCTACCATGTAAATAAATGTGCTTTGGAGCATAAATAGCATCATATATTTCACATTAAGGCTAACTTCTCACATGAATGCATGTCTGTGCTTGTTTCTTGCGTATCACTGTCTGATCAATTAATTCTGTTCGCTGTTCGAGCACCATGAACTTAATTTACAAAATCACCTGCCACAAACGTGTAGCAGTGCCTAATTCATGATAACGAGTCCAGAGGTGGCTTCTTTGGGTTCTGCCCGCGCAGTGTGGCGAGATGTCCGTTCATTCTAGCGGCCGCCCGCTAATTCGAACCTTTCTATAGTCCCCTTCAAGTTCGAATAGACCTTTTTCAAGCTATCCCAGAACCCCCCCCCCCCCCCCGGGCGCGCGAAGCACTATGGGAAAAGTGTGTACGGCGAGCCCACCGACTGTTCCGTCGCTCGCTGCTGGTTGACGCCCTGGGAGCACCAAACGAAAAAAAAAACGCGTCGCCGCTGTAGAAGAACTGATAGCTGGGCCAGTTGGTGATAATACTTGGAACATGATTAACTTAGCGCAACGACGACGAGGACACAAGAGAAGAGGACACAAGCGTCGCCGCTGGTTGACTATTATTAAATCCTAAATACTACACATGTCTGAACGCACCTGTATCTATCTCTTCGCATGAAATGCGAAAGGAATGATGAAGGCAGTGTAGGTATATTACCGAGCGGATGTATACCGGATGTAGCAGTTAAGCGGCATGTGAGTTATCATGTGCCGATACATGCAGTCAAAACGTGCTATCATGAGCAATGTAAGCTGGAACACCGAATTTGTAAGTTATTCAATGATTACTTATTCACAAGCCACTATGGCATTTAATGCCGCATAGCGACTCGTGATCGGGTTTAACCAAACTGTAGAGAGGTATTACAGTGTTCAGCTATACAGATGATTATTTGATTTTAACTGACAAGTCATGCCTTGCTCTGATAATTTGCAGTTTCTTGATACATGCTTTTAAGTTTCACTGCGGAACATGTTTGCAGGCAGTATAGCCCGCGTTCAGCGAAATGGGTGTTTAATTTCGCGTCGGCGCTTTCGAATATTGTTAAACGAGGAATTGTGATGATTACGCATGGCATTGGAAAAAAACTTGTGCACATAAGATGAGCAGTAGTTTCCAGCTGCAAAGTGATCAAAGAGGCGGGATATCCTGTGTATCGTTGTATCGGTTTGCGAAAATCTGTTCGCATGGCAAAGAAAGATAACACGGAAGTCCTCCATTCGTAAATAATGAACAAACTAGAAATATTGCAGTTATTCCACATATGTATAAGAAGTCGCATGGCCTGAAGAACGTAGGGAAGCGATGTGGGGGTGAAGGTTGTGTTTGCCGCCCCAAATAAGCTTAGTCGCATAAAGGTCGCAGGGGTCTGCGGTGGGCAAAGAAAAATGCGGTCAGAGGCATGCCAGTTGTTTTGTAAATTGTGTAGGTGTTAACCGCAAATTTCTCTTTCTTGTGTACATCGGCCAGACTGGTCAATGTATTATTACGTGCCTCAGCGAGCATCGAAATTCATTGAATGGAGCCGTCTCATCTCGCATCGCTATGTCAGTCACGAAAATGTAATCCCATCTTCGAAAGCACAGTAATTTTGTACCATCAACCTAATCAGACAACGCGAGAAATTTCGGAGGCATATCATGTCACAAATAACGCCACACTTTGTGTCAGTCAACCTTCTCAGTCGTTACAAGACAAGGAATTCAACTTTATTAATCGACTGTAAGCACGCGCCTTGGTTGTTTGACTTTTCATGCCTCTTTATGACACGCGCGACGCACTCCCATTTTTGTATATATGTTTTTTTCACGCGTGCAATAAACTTTCAGTTGTGTGAGCGCTGGTTTGCGCATTTCCTTCCTTGTACTGCTCCTTTCTTTTTTCGCTCTAAGTATTATTCCAACCTGTAGTTATAGCACCAACGAAGGTTAGTAGGCACTTATCGTTCGTTATATATATGGTGCGAGCGACGCAATAAATGTATCACATTTCCCCAAATGCCGACTACACTTTCTATATAGTGTACCTGTACTGCTCATCCGCTGCCCTAAGTTCTGAAAACGAAACTGTGCCCTTCGCCATCATCTGGCCCAACGCGGATCATCATCTCAGAACATTGGGCAGCTATACGTCACGAGGGAGGGTGTGGCAAGATCTTGAGTTGAGCGGAGCCGAGTCCAGCGGCTCGTGGCACGCCACTGCCTTTTACGGCTAGAACTATGTAATAGAACTATATCACCAAAATATGTAACTGAAGAAAAAGTGTAATCCGTTTATTGTAACTGCTTTACTAATTTAATTAAAAGTTTTGATAGCAAGTTCTGTCGTTATCTGCCAGGAACGAGGGTGTGCTTAGACTTCGTCGAGCGCTGCCTTCCAGGCCTGAACAGTACCCTTTAAATATCAGAACCTCACACTGTACTCGCCGACAGTGTCGATGGACGTTGATTCCAAATGCATCCGCGAATCATAGACCCCTCCTGCACTTCATAGGCAACCGAGTTGCATTTTTTTTTTATTATTTATCCCGTAAGGCGCACTGGCGCAAAAAAATAATAATAAGAGGTGACGCTTTTGAACCGCTCAACTGCATGGTCCAACAGTGGGACAGATGGGAATCGTCGAGAGGCCGTCGCAGCTAAACACTGAAGTTCGTGATTGAATTGCGCAGTAACATGTTGCACCTTGCTAAATTCACTGCGTCTGAGAAGTCCTGGCACGGCGCAAGCGGAAAGCTATACAGCACGAGGCCCGCGCGCTCGTCGCGGCTGCTGCTGCGGCGTACACACATTTCCCATGAGCACTTGCGCGCCCGTTGGTGGCGCTCGTGTGCCTGAAAAAGGTCTATTAATGAGCTTTTACTGTATGTGGCTTTGAACGAAAACTTGATGTAACTACATCGACAAAAGCGGGTACAGACAGGAAAGACGCTCTTTCGTCGATGTAGTTACATCGTCAAGTTTTCATTCTTCAAGACCACGTCTCACCAACTGGCCCAACATGCCACTGCTGTGGTGGCATGTCAATTAAATTAAAGAAACTCAAGCAGATTTCCATTTTATCCATTAGTAATCACGAGGATGAGACTACCGCGGTTGTGGCTAAGTGGCTATGGTGCTGCACTGATAAGCACAACGATGTGGGTTCAATTCCTAGCCACGGCAGCCCCATTTCAATAGGGGTAAAATATAAAAATGCCAGTGAACTAATATTCAAGCAAACATTAAAGGGGTCATGACACCCAATTTTCAATCATAATTTGTGTTATGTGGGTTAATCCTTGCGCATTCCCAAATAAGATGGCGAAATTTTAGCGCATTTGGTCAAGCACTTAGTTTATAATTGAATAATATAAACACACGAGTGGCCTGAGAGTCTGGCAACACTGGCACACTCGCAAGCCGTGATGTAACAAGCAGCTAGCTGTGCGAGCGTCTACATTCCGGCCAACGATATTGTTCCGCGGTCAGCTGCACATGAATTCGAGATATATTAGCTTTCTTCAGCTTGGCACTGAAATTGAACAACTTGCAGCAGCTGAAACTTTGGTAGAAGACAACGGCTCCGCTCCTTGCTGCACATGTCCCACACGCCATGGCAAAATGGCGGTTGCCGGCAGTGGGTGGGGTTTACAGCCAGCAACTTCTAGAGCTTGTTTTGCACTGGAACATTCTTTTACGGCCCACTTTTCATATCTGTATAGGCATAATAGACCCTCTACTTCTAGCTTTCGTTGAAAACCACAAATTGTTGGGTGACCGTGTCATGGCCCCTTCAATGAACCCCAGGTGGCCAAAACTAACCCACAGTCCCCCAACAGCACGCCTCATACTCTTATGGTTCTAGCATGTTAAATCCCAGAATTTATACTTTTCAACACTACTTAATCTACAGTGTTTTAGCACTGCTCTCAATTTATTATCTATCATTTGTGCAAATGTATCATTAGCCTCAAGCCTGCCTGCACCAGAAGGCTCAGAGCCCATTTTACTTAACCAAGTGCAGCTAGGGATTTATACACCCTCCTCTCCCCACCCTGGAGAATCCTGAAACTCCACAAAAATAATAACAGACCATCAACCAACCCACCCCTCCTTTCTTACAGATAGGCACTCATCCACGGCCCTCATGTTCTGGTAAAGCCCCCCCCCCCAACATCGAAATGCTGGATAAACCCTCGAGTGCAGCCTCCTACCTAAGGAGCCATACACTGAAAAGGAGCATCGTCCTTCAGGTTGGCACCAACACCATTACAGTGTCTTTTCAGCTGCATAAGCATAACACTTCGTGCCAGTTTGTATGCCAAGTCCTCTGGCCAAAATTTGCAAGTTCCCAGTGCGAATACATGGTCCTGCCGCTGGAAGATTCATTGCAGTATAGACGACCATCGACTGTTCATTTAACAACCCACTCAATTTTTTAACAACAGTGCAGTGCCCGTTGGTGCAACAGTTTTTTGATGTCACTAGGTGCGTTTTGGCGCTCCCCCATACACCTGGAACTTTTGATGTAAGGCTATGTCAAGACACAATCCATTCTCAATACTTTACAGCCAGGAATGTCATGTGCACATAACCTGCTTGAAACAACTTGTGTGCGTGCACCCAACTTGTATGAAAAGTACTGAAAGGAGATGCTCACAGGGATGATAGCATGGTTCTCTGAAAAAAAAAATCACACCTACTAAAGGTTCATTTCCCATATGCATGTGAGTGGCCTCTGCTCTAAACTGTTCTGTAAACCAAATGGACTTGTAACATGGTCTTTTAACAAATAGACAATGGCTTACCATTGGCAACAACTAACTGTAAAGTAGCCGCACATTTAATGGTCTTCAACTCCACATAGTTTCATACAGAATGAACATGCACAGGCGTAAAGTGGTGAAACAAGTGAACACAAACAATTTACCAAAGCCCTTCATGGCCTTCCTGAGTGCCTGGGCATCATCCTGGGGATTGAATCCTGGGTAGGGTCTGATGGTGGCCTGTGCAAAACAGAGCAAATTATGTAAACTGTAAGCAGTCCCATTATTTTTATGCAAATTAAATTAACAGCCGCGTACAGAAGTAATCTATGACGACGACACTCACCATGTTTCTTGCGTTGCCTGGACTCTGGAAGCAGAAAGACACACAAGGAAAGGTCAGAAACAGTAAATAAGTGCCGAGCACCGAACACGGTTGTTTTCAAAGTGGGACAGCGCTAGGGGCGGGGCGACGTCGGACGGAGCGCCGCCGACACAGGAAACGAAACACAGCGAAAGAAAAGAGGGAGGAAGGTGAACATGTGCAGTGACGTTATGGCCACGTGACGTGAGTCACGTACCCCGACAATGCAGCGCTTGTATTTTGCTTTCACCGCAACGCATAATACACGTGCGCAGCGCTGGTCTAGGCAATAAAGCCGACAAGAGCCGGTCCACAAACATGACGAATCTCTCGCGAACGTGGTGGATAGGCACAGCAGGTAGCGAGATTTACCAATGGCGGCCTAATGGAAAGCCACGCCAACACGCACGTTAAATGAGCTCTCGTCCCGAGGGGCGGCTACAGCGCGACGAAGCAAGAAGCAAACGGATCGCTGATCATCGCCGCACAGTCGGTCAACCATAACGTCGCCATAGCGACGACGCATGTTCGCTTTCTTGCGCGATTTTAGATACCACAACTCAGATCGAAAGGCAGCCGGCGATTGTCCCGATCGCACTTCGGGGCGTCGGGCGGAAAGCGCCGAGTTGCAAAAGAACTAACTTTGCTCGATACCCGAGAATCGAACTTATTAAAGGCGGCGTGACTCACCAAAAGTCGCTGTCGATGCGAATTTAGTCTGGGAAAGCGGTCCCCACCGAGGTCTAACTGGAGCAGTCAACGCAAAAAACCTGGCCACACCTACTCCGGCATCCACGCTAGCGACCGCCGATCGACGCAGAGCCGGACAAGCCGCTAGACCGAGACTAGCGAAGCAACGCTGGCAACGCGCGCAGCGCGCCAGTGAGGTCAAGATGGCGCTGCGCTCGCAAGAGATAAACAGTTGAACAAAGGGAGTGGCAACAACCTGACGACGTGCGTCGCTAAACGGAGAATTGCACACGCAGCCTAATCGTGTCAACAAGATTCGACATTGTTCGCGACCGGGCAGAACACCGTGAGAGCTTGCAATCCTATCACCTGCCCAGAGATGAGCCATGCCTGTGGAAATTTTACCAGCAACGCCCCTCCAAAAGTGCGCCACAATAGATTACAGCGAAGCCTGACACTGCAGTCATGCCGGAACTTTTCCATATGACGAAAAGTAATTTTTGGGTAACTTTCTATAGAAGTACATGCAGCCAAACGTTCATGCGAAACTTTATCGCACACTGATGGGAGAGACAATGCAGAATTGTTCATGCGTAGGCGCGTGACAAAGTCACTGCTCCACATTCCTCGCGAATGCAAAAATACAAGCAGCACGAGATTTATCGCGTTCATGCGGGTCGTGCAGACGCGTTAACATTTTGGTTTGCATGGAGGTTGGATAATTTAAAGCCGGAACCAAAATGGCGGGCCAAGTATTTCTCTACCCAGACATACCCCATCTTAAAATGGGGAAACAACGGATTGCGTGCCTTGAGCGCCCGGCTTCCTGGAAAGCGGCGCGCGGTGTGTGAACAGACCAAAGAAAACAAAAATGACTTTTAAAACGTCGGAGAGGAAGGTGACGAAACGACCTCGAGTATGGGGTGGGTGGGCACCACGTACCAAGGCTCTCACGGAGACAACTTGGCGAGCGTACCGCAGCGCGACTCCCCCCCCCCCCCCCCCCCCCACACACACACACACACACACAAATGCCCGCCATAAAAATGCACGCTGGATTTGCTCCGTCGTTGCTGCCGCCTCGCAGGAAGACCCGCTCTTCCGCGCACTTTTTTTCTTTCCTTTTCGTCCATTATGCGAGCTGCCTGGCGTGCTCTGGCGCCTGCCAGGAGATCGAATGGGGCCGTCCGAAAACTTGGCCCCATCCCAAGGCAGAAGTAACTCGCCCTCGGGGCGCTAAAAATACGCGCATCAGACTACGCGAGCGTAAAGAAATAAAAGACAGCGTGCGCGCGCACCGCGGCGTTTTTAGGACTGTCTGGTCATCACCACGCGGCTGCGGGACGCCGCCAAGAACGTTACACGCGTTACACAACACGCCCCCTCCTCCACAAACTCCAATCCGCTTCCTTTATATCTTTCATTTCTGCACTCGCAACAGCTGCAGCACTGGCCGGCGAGCGCAGCGGCAAGCACCGCGCTTTATTACCTTTTCCTCTTTTTTTCTTTCTTTGTATTACGCTAGAACTCTCGCCTTATTGGCATACAGGGCGCAAACAACAAGACACTAAAAGTTACGAAAAAAGTCCAGCGTTGGACTAGTTCGTGCTGTATTGCCAACGTTTCCCAGCGAATCGGAGACAGGACAATAGGTGGACCTCAGAGTGCCTAGTCCCTAGTAGCACCAAATGCTGACACAACGTTGCCACCACATTCAGAAAGCTGCTTCAACGTTGTGGCAACGTTGCATGCTACTGGGGGTGTCCATTTCTGTTGTCCCCGTGGACCTGATGCACTGGAAACCTTGAGTAATCTCGCCCAAAATAAATAACCTTATCACTTATAATGCATGCCTTATCGTGTTACAAACGTGCTGAAGAAAACTGGATTATAAATGCAGTGAAATACATACCAGGTACTGCGCCCTTACCTCAATGTCTAGTGATTATGATGAGAGGGGAGCCTAAAGAAGGAAGGAGACCGCGCCGTCGAACAGCACGTGCTTCAAGGACAAGGCGATAAATGTGCCAAACTGACCAGCTGACTGATAAAGGCGTATGATGCTATATGCTAGCTTTGTTAACGTAAACCAACACGTGATGTATTGCACAACTTGTCGGTTATTACAGACACTAATTATATAGTGAACAATGGCAACCGACATTGTGCATACAATGTGTGGTCTTCACTACACTTCCAAACCTATGACTGATACAGTACGAACACGTTATAGTGGGCTCGTATAATGTGAAATTGAGATTGTACTGAACGTGTAAGCGACCTCTGTGCCGCCTAGATGGTACAATCAAATCATTCCAAGAGGCGGACATAACTTGCACAGTAAATTGCGCTGATGAAGTAACAGAGCCTTACTAATTATGGTGTAGTTGCAGAACTGAAGCCGGGCAAATTGTTCTTTGCTTCAGAAAAATTTTGTCACTATTATTGATTTCTGGATATTCGTTCCTAAAATATAGCAAGAAATGCGCTGGTGCTCCAGCAAAGTTTTCCAAAAGCTTACAATTTCTGCAAAGTGAATATGACATCGCTAGGCCCTGGCCTCGATTTGACCATTGCAATGTGTGTCCACTAGAGCGAGTAATTGAAATGTTAAATAGTGTAACTACGTTTATTAACTGACCGTGAGAATTGTTATGCCATCCAAGCAACATCCCACGTTTCAAGTCACCCGCCTGAAGAAGCGTAATCCCTCTTTCTGCTGTTAATTTGATGTGTTAGGTTTACTGCGCAAATGCCAGATGTGGTCAAGGATCGCATTGCGCGTGGTGACCCTGACGGTGCGTCCACTTTGACGCTTATGCCATGGAGGAAGAAAGATACTACGGGGAGAGATTCGCGTCACGCGGTCAGCCTTGGCAAGCGGATCTCTCTGTGAAGCCCGCATAGTACCGGCCCAACATGTGACCTAGGAGAGAGCGTATTGGTGGAGTGTGTTCGGCTGCGCTCTGACGCAGCGATCACGTGTTTGGTTGATACTTCGCACTGCGTGCATCTGGAAGCCCACCACTCGCGCAACGCGCATGCGCCGTCGACAGCAGGTGAGCACAATGGGACGATTGCACTTCCAACGCCCGTAAGATTTATGTAGTAACATAAACCGTGGAACCTCGACAAAGCGAAACTTTCGATTTAACAAAACATTTCCCCGATACATTATACAATCAACTTCAATTTGTTGTTAAAATAAACCCTGCCTCCCATAACAACAGGCAAACACACCCTCACACAGAGATCCATACATTTCAACCTCGATCTAGCGAATTTTTCTGGTTCCCCTGGATCGCTTCCGCTGAAGACCTGTGGTATCTTGAGCGAGTTCACAAGGACAAGAAATGCGTACAGTACGTGACACGCGCCAAACATGCAGCTGCTCAGAGTAAAAAAAAAAGGTCATATTCCTCAATACAAATTCGGTACTGCAAGCGTCTCAGATGATTCTGAGCGGAAATGAAGCATCGCAACTTGCTTGTGCTATTCGCGCTGACGCGTTCCGTTCGTGCGTGTGGAAAGCGCGTTGGGTTAGGCTGGTTGGTAGTTTGGTGAACTTGAAGGGGAAAATGCTGAAAAAAGTTCAGTGCCTACGGAGAGCTCAGGTACAATACGTTGTCAGAAACTAGCATTCCTAAAAACGAACAATCGAGTGGGGAATTTCACAAGGGACTCGCCTCGAAAAGCAGGAGAAATATCTGCTCACAATAACCGAACGCCCTTAAGCATCTAGGAGGTGTTGAGACAAGCGCCCCTCGAACCGTACGCAAGCTTTTCATTCTTCGAAAGGAATCGCATACCGCCATTTCAACTGCGCCATGATGATTGACAGAGGCCATATTTACAAGCAAGTACGCCACTCAGCCAGCGTGCATAAGTGTTCAGTGGCTCGGTGAAAGTGAGTACGATAAAAGCGCAGAATAACCGCAGGATTCGAGTGCTCATACAGAAAACATAGTGCGTTATATAAACTGGACAATGATTATAATTGATGGGGTTTTACGTCTCAAAACCACGATATAATTATGAGGGACGCAGTAGTGGAATTGTACGATGCGGCGAGTCGGAAGGATAAGACCGGGCGCTTTGGGCGTGAGTTTCCCATAGTTTAAAAGCGCTATACGCCCGAGCCACATGCGCCGGAGATCCAAAGCTCGCGATGCCGTGGCGCTGATTTAATTACGGTTGTCTAGCGGAACACCGTTACGTTTGCAGTAGGCGCGGCTAGGGACGCAATGGTAAGCGCTACGCTACGCCGAACCTGATAATGAGCGTCTGAGTTATAATCAGGGTCTGAGCTTTTCGATTGGGTCAAACGCTCGTTCTCACAATATTTTTCATGAAATATCCCTTTGCGACATGGCGTTCTCGTTTGGGGACGCGAACTTCGGAGGCGCGTCCCACGCCGCGTGTTTCTTCAAATGACCTGAAACTCAATGTGCGCAATCGTGCACGCTTTCTGATTGGACATCTAGCGGTCATTTAACTTCATTGTCCTGCGTATTGCTGCAGAGGATCACTTTGCTGGAGGCACTACCATGTTAGACGATCGTTCGACGTGCCGCGTTTCAGGACCAACGTCAACAGTATTTTTTTTCTCCGCTCGAAACGAATACAACCAAAAAAGTTAGTGTGCATGCGTTTCGGGCCTAATAGTTGACTCTATTTATGCAAGTATTGAAGCTGACTGATGGCAGAATAATTAGATAATGAGTTGGACGCTAATTGAATTTTTTTACTGAAACTCGCACAAAACAACACATTCCTTCGTTTTCTTTCTTGGATTGTAATAGTGAGCGTCTTGAAATGATGCCATGCGCATTTCATGCATTTGCAGACAGTGCATCATAATTCGTGTCTGAAGGGGATATGTGATGGCGGCCATGCGGAGATCGCTCGGCGAGATCTTGTCTGCAAAGTGTTAAAAGGCTTGCGTGGAGCGAAAACGACAGAAATTCCAAACAAAAGGCCGCGCGCCACTATAAAGGGAGCCGCGCTTTGAGCGGGAGATCACGCGCACGAATGCCCTGCGCAACACGCAGTGCTTGGAACGTCACCGACAGGGGCGTAGCCAGAAATTTTTTTCGGGGGGGGGTTCAACCATACTTTATGTATGTTCGTGAGTGCGTTTGTATGTGCGCGGGTATATATACGCCAGCAAAACTGAAAAATTTCGGGGGGGGGGGGGGGGTTTAAACCCCCCCCCCCTGGCTACGCCCCTGGTCACCGACCATGGCACGTGACTTAGGCTCATCAACCAATGCGGAGCTCGGAATACCGCCAACGGAAATGTGCCGCAAGGAAAATTTGGAAGGACGCTGACTTTGTCACGTGATCATAACGTCGATAATAGAACATTGGAGAACGCAAGGGAGGTACGCCTCTTGCGGACGCTAACCGAGGCATGGGAGAGAGATAGGGACGTAACGAGGCTTTTTTTGTTTGTTGGTTCGGTCGGTGGTGGGGGTCCGACCCATCTTTCCTGTATAGGGGACCAGCGCTGGAGTTTCCGCGGTGCGGGCAGTGCCGCCCTGGCGGTCAAAGCGCGCATACTCCAGCCGCTCCCCCGGACGATAGTGGCGACTCGTTGAGGCGATGCGGGCGCGTGTCGCCGAAACAAAACTAAAGGATGCTGGCGGTACTGTTGCGCATTCAAATGCCACAATACGTAGAAATGAGGGAGGACGTATCCGTCTATGCTTTTCCTTCTAAAACGTGCATAGGAACGGATGCGCCATTTCATCCCGGCAGTCAGGCGAGCACAGTATGTTCTGCTCTTGCTCTCCTGTCTAGTCGCGTCGGGCTGGTTTATAAACCGAACTGCGCGTGTCTGCTAGATTTATTCGATAGTGAGGGCCACCAGTGGAAATAGGGGCCTACGAGCAGAATTTAATCCGTGTTTTGTCGTAAATAGAACATACATATTATGCAGCATGCGGCATATGTAACAATCTTTGCATCTGACCACCACCAAGCTCCTTCTGATGTCACCGCGTGCAGTGAATATGATAGGATAGGCAGGTAGTCTACATTATTTGCAAACAGTTAAGCAGAAGGAAAGCTGTCTGTCTACGAGATGCGTACGGGGGCACGTTCGCCGACGCCGCGGAACTGTTATGAGAAATACGCACGCGATGGATGCCTCCGTTGAACTTCACTTGGGCTACAGACAGAGTTGTTGTCACGAACAGAGCAGCGGACTACTCGAAGCTTAGCTTTCTGGAGTCAGCCGATGCGGTAAAGCTTGTTTGTGCATTGGCTGCCGCGGCGAAGTGACATCGCAATTTATGCCTCGCTAGAAAAGGGTCAGATGTCTTGGATTTTTACTCGCCGTTTAATTCGCTTAACGTACTGTGTTAGTTTATTCGCTCGCTTGTGTCTGCTTAGAATAAACGTGTTTGATCAACATCGACAATTGCTGGCGTTTTACGTGCCAAACAGGGTACGATTATGAGGCACGCCGTAGTGTGGGAATCAGGATTAATTTTGACCGCTTCGGGTTGTTTAATGTGCACATGAATCTCAGTACGCGGGTGTTCATTTTATTTCAACCCTATCGAAATGTGGCCACCGTGGCCGGGAATCTATCCCGCGCCCTGGAGCATAACAGCGCGACACCATACATGCTATGCTAGCACGGTGGTTTGCTTGATCAACGTCCGCGTGCATACATACCGCGGGCTGGGCATACATACCACGGCAGAAAAAAAACATTGACGCAGCTGTCTCTTGCCTCTTACATTTTTTTTTACTGCAGTAGCGGGAAGCTGGTATCGACGTAGCCCGTACTTATCAATGGAGGCTTGTTAGCCTGCACTAGCTTGACACAAATTCCAGTACGCAACCACAAAATGGTGACGACGGAGTCGTCCTATGGAGTCGCCACCACGGCACAGCACTGTCTTTTCGACGCCGTATGCACAGACGTAGCCTGCTTTGCATGGCTTCTCTCCGTTTTCCAGTGCTTTCCTGAGAAATTAGCCTTCAGACAAAGTTTTTTTTTAAACCATAGAGCCGTATTACTGGCGCAATGGCTGCTCGATCTGTTCGCGCCAAAATAAAGCACGGGAACGGCGCACGCGCGTGCGCTCACCGCGGTACAGTGCGGCCTGTCGTCCGAGCGCGAGCGGCATGGCCTCCGAGATTAGCCGGCGGCGCGGAGGCCAAGCGAGCGGCTGAGTTATGTCGCGACTCCCCGCCAGGCGCCATTTTTCGGCGCGCCACCTATCCAGCGCTGGTCTCCCATGCATGTTCCTGCCTGTGTGCGTGCGTGCGCGCGTGTGTGTGTGTGTGTGTGTGTGTGTGTGTGTGTGTGTGTGTGTGTGTGTGTGTGTGTGTGCGTGCGTGCGTGCGTGCGTGCGTGCGTGCGCGCGCGCGTATACATATGCATACAAAATGTAAAAATTTTGGGGCAAAGGGAGGGGGGGGTTGAAACCCCCAAACCACCACTGGGAGGAGAGTTTCTGCTGGCAGTGGCTCTTGCCGCCTTGCCGTTGCAACTTTCCATAACCCCTCCAACACTGAACTGGTTTGAGAAGTTTTTCCGGTAAAACACTCCCTGCATGGCACCTAACTTCCAGTTCATAACCAAAATTTGTAATGGGTCTTGGTGGGGGGCCCTTTAACAAATTCTGCACAACTTTATTGAACTGAGGCCCCCGCTCTACTTAGCAAACACCAGCTACTGTGTCATACACTGTGAAACGCGTGACCACAGTGTATAATGATGCAGTAAGCTATAAATGTTCCACAACATGCAGCGGGTGTTTCTTGTGGAATATCCTGTCCTACTCAATACGGTGTTTTCCACAGTGAACGAATGCATCTTTTTAAAGAAGCCACAGAGGAGAATAAGTGCTGACGTCCGACAGATTTTTTTTAATTTCTGGGAACAGCAGAATACATACGCCGGCGCCAAGAAAACGAAAAGAGTGCTATCGTGAACAAGTCAAGTCAATTAGAGCATGTGCCTACAATCATCTTAAAATCCACCAAGTAATCACACTCAAGCTGCAATAGTGTAACAGAAGGATAACTTATTGCTGCAGTCATCAAGCTTATAAATTGTTTCTGCTTCTATTCACGACAGAAAGAGAATTTTAAGGACTCGTTTTTCTTTGTTAGACACAACATTAATGAGAACCAACAGACAATCAAGCCAAGGAAAGTATAGGGGATGTTATGTGTAGTAATTGTGATATAAATGAGAAGAAATTAAAGTGGATGAAACGATAACTTGCCACTGGCAGGAACCGAACCTGCAACCTTCGAATAACGCATCCGATGCTCAACCAATTGAGCTACGCCGGCGGTCATCCTCCCGCCCACTTTATCGGGTATAAAAGCGTTAATTAGCGCCACTCACAGCCATGACAGCGATTGTGGAACACCCTTTTTTTTGCCTGCTGGCATCACATAGCAAGTGATCTTTTTACGAGCTGGCAGCTGACCAATAACCCCTCGCATACTACCTGAAGGCATGAAGTCTGCCAGAACGAGACGCTTGCTATGAATGGACGAAAGAAGGGGAATTTTAAGGGCTTCTATATTTCACATGTCAAGAGCAACCTATGCCTTGTCCGTACAATGACAGCGCACTGATCAAAATACATGAATTGATCGAAACACATGAATGAAACACAGAAGCAGAAGAAACTTCTAAGCTATGTGGCTCGACAATAAGCGCCCCGTCTATCACACCATCATAGCTTGAGCATGATCACCTGGCTGGATTTTCAGGTAATTGTGGGCTCACAAAATACTCCAAGTGATTTGATTCATCTCCGGCATCACTGGCTTCATTTTAATTGTATTAGTGTTTATATTCTATCTTCAATAGCAACAACGAGTTTGGAAGTCAGCACTCTGTCTTCTCTGTACTTTTCCAAAAAGCCAATGCGTGCACAGCGCATTCCTTTCCAATACCACTCCTGTACACCAGACAGGCATTCTGCCCCTTCCAGAGCCAGTTGCCAGACTTCAACCCTTACACTTAATGTTGATGACTTGCTGCAGTGGCTGCAGCATTCTACTACTGAGGACAAGGGTTCATTTCCCAGCCACAGAGGAGTCATTTTTATCGGGGTTAAATGCAAAAACATTGTGCTTTGGGTGCACATTAACGTAAAAAACTCATAGCCCCAGTGTTGGTTTGGGAAGTTAAGCTCGATAAATTGAGCAACTAATCGCCAATTATGACTATGTTCAATGATCACCCATCATGGTTTCAGGCCTACAGGCGTGAGTCCCCACAAGTAAACTTGTGCTAATAGGTCCAACCAGTACACATATGCTGCCTTGTATAATAATAATAACTGAAGGCATAAACTGTTCAGTAAGTTCTGAAGAACTCCGGTTTTTTCCCGCAATCAGGTCAGAGCTCCAGTGGCAAAATTTAGCTTATTTTCGAGTACTTTCATGTAATCTGGTTTCGGTGCACTATGAAGCATGTTTGCTGTGTTGTTTACACCAAAAACGATAATGTAATTCATTTTTTTTTTTCGGGAGAGAAGGGGAAAGTGCTGTGGCAATGGCAGCCATTTTGAAATTAGTTGAGTATGACTGCGCAACAGAAAACACATGGGTGTAAGAGAAGACGACACACCCAGCTCAGGGTGTTCTGAAGAACTCCAGTTTTCTGCCGCAATTAGGTTAGAGCAACTCCAGTGGTGAAATTTAGCTCATTTTCGAGTACTTTCATGTAATCTGGTTTCGGTGCACTATGAAGCATGTTTGCAGTGTTGTTTACACCAAAAACGATAATGTAATTAATTTTTTTTCGGGAGAGAAGGTGAATTTGCTGTGGCAATGGCAGCCATTTTTAAATTAGTTGATATGACTGTGCAACAAAAAAGACATGGGCGTAAGAGAAGACGACACACCCAGCTCAGGGTGTTCTGAAGAACTCCAGTTTTTTGCTGCAATTAGGTTAGAGCAACTCCAGTAGTGAAATTCAGCTCATTTTCGAGTACTTTCATGTAATCTGGTTTCGGTGCACTATGAAGCATGTTTGCAGTGTTGTTTACACCAAAAACGATAATGTAATTAATTTTTTTTCGGGCGAGAAGGTGAATTTTCTGTGGCAATGGCAGCCATTTTTAAATTAGTTGAGTATGACTGTGCAACAAAAAAGACATGGGCGTAAGAGAAGACAACACACCCAGCTCAGGGTGTCTTCTATTATGTCCACGTCTTTTTGGTTCATACTCAAGTAATGGATTACCAACTTGCCCAGAATGCTGCTCTCATTTTTAAATATTTATATGGACTTATGTTCACCTATGAATCAAGCACATCACTGATGTGTAATAAGTGGGGAGCCAAAGAATACTGAAGTTCAAGGGAAGATGGAAGCTTGAAGTAATCATCAAACAAGGAATACTGCTGGAGCCAACGTTTCGACAAGGCTGCTTGTCAAGACAAGTCCACTTGTTCAAGTGTTGACTTCAACCATATTCTTACTTCAGCATATTGTCATCACAATAAGCAGAGAGGTATTTGGTGCCCTGCAATAAGCACTGCCCATAAATTATAGCAGAAGCCTGGCTGTGACACTACCAGCACGCAAATGGCCGTCGATACACTTATAGATAATTAATGAAATTATCATGGTCAAATGAAGCTCTTGCACAAACTGCAAGCAAGACCACAAAGAAAGTTTCTTTCGCATGTTTGTATATTCTGCCTGACTAAACTGCCTCTACAGGGTTACATAAGCCTTTTCAAAGTACAGTAAGGCTATGAATTTGTATTTTCTGTGATATGACAGTCAGCTTGATACTAATGTTGACTTGGTTAGAGTGAAGATTTAACAGTCAGCTCAGTGACACCATTGTTTTTAGCCCTTGAGCTTACATTTTGTGCCTGGAAGCTCACATTCTAAGAAAGACAAAACTTCCAAGGCAGTGGGTATTAAGCTAAGACAGATATCCAATACTCTACAGGCAAAAAACGGCTCAAGTGGTTTGTGCGGTGGGATACAAAGAAAACCGAAATGTTGCCATTCTCTCAGAGGTTCAAGCTTCTTGAACCAACAGAAAATAGAGTAGTGTTGTACTCATTAGGCTGAAAAAAAAAATTCTAGTAACCTCCTTTGCCTATTATTATCCTGCCTCTACTAAACAGTGGCTCACATAGCCTGCTAGTATGTTTCTGAGGTGAAATATCATGAAACTGAGCAGGGCCCTTGGCTACAAAGCAAAGCAGTACAAACTGCTTGAAATATGCGACCTGAAAAGAATTTGCCATAATACAAAGCAGCGCAACCGTTTCAATACATAAAGCATTCAGCAGACTACCAAATGAATGCCCAAGTATTCCAGGAGGAAGACTGTTAGCTGTAACCAAGGCCTTTAAAATTCAGAACGCTTTCGCCATGAATTTTGTAGCAGAATATTACACAAACTGCACTCACATGCAGTTATTCAGGGCATTGCTTTTTTTTTTTTAACTGTTCAGCTACACTCAAAGAGGTAACAATTGCTGTTGAATAGAAGTATAGACTTCAGAAATGAAGCAATCTCTCTAATAATATATATATATATCTGCTATTTTTGAGTCAGCTACACTTTTTCTTTCCATCGGTTACAATAAAGCAGTTAGCTCAGAAGCTGCCAAAACCATTTACATTTTGCAGTTAGCCCTCAGAAAGTATACCTGCCACACATATTTTAAAAGTCAGGAAAGCATGTGCCAGTAAACTACAGTGAAACCAACCACTTTTGTATTGCTCAATTTTTGACATGGAAATGTTACAGCCCAGCAAACACCAAGCAAAATTGGCACTTCAAATCAGACCATGCATAAAGCAAAGTATAGTCCCAATAATATTTCCCAATGATGAAATATAGTCACAGCTAAGACATATCCCACTGCGTGAAGCACATCGCGCACTTACATGTTTACAAAAGTCTTATCACTTACATCTCGTAAACGCTGTCCTGTATAGGATGATGAGTGAGTAACTTGGGCAGCACTGGAGTAAACAGATCCTGCTCCATAGGCTGACTGTGCATAAGGCGCACCATAACCACCAGGTGTCGTGCCTGCGCTAGGGTAGCCTGCAGACGAGTACGGGCTGGGAGCTGCCTGAGTAGCAGGATAGTTAGCAGCAGACACAGGTGCAGGATAGCTACTCTGGCTTGTTGGGTAGCCAGGGTATGCTTGAGCGGAACTCTGATGGCCAGTGGCTGTGGGCATAGCATAGCCAGGCTGGCTAGGGTAACCAGGCTGACTTGGATAACTGGGTTGGCTCGGATAGCCAGGTTGGCTCGGATAGCCGGGTTGGCTCGGATAGGCAGGTTGGCTTGGATAGCCGGGTTGACTCGGATAGCCGGGTTGACTCGGATAACCAGGCTGAGAAGCAAAACCTGGCTGGGTCGGAGGGTAACCTGGAGCAGACGATTGCGAGTATGTCTGGTTTGGCACTTGGGGTGGGTAGCCAGGAGTCTGCTGGGTGACTGGTGGTGCTCCATAGACAGCACCCATCGGGTAACTTGGTCTGTCTTGGGGTGGGTAGCCCGGATAACCCTGCTGAGGTGGATAAGGACTCCCACTTCCGCCTGGGTAACTCATTGTATCTTGTTACAACTGGCACTGCGAAGAGGTAGTAACGACCCATAAAAATGACATTTATGCAATGCTTAATCAAAATATTATGGTCTGTCTAGTTATCGTTCAGGTGTGGTAGCCCGTCAATGCTTGTAAGACATTCTAAGTAGCTTCAAAGAGAATTATTGGTCGTTCCAAAACGTCCGCACCAAAGAACATAAAAGAATGCAGTACTGAAAGCTCAGGGACCGAGAGTAACATTCGTTTAGGTCAATAATTACGTAGGATATATTACGAAGGCCTATCATGGGGACTCTTCAGTGCATAACCATTAAGTTACGCGAAATCTGGCCCCTGCAGTTCATGCCTTTCTGCAAAAGCTTTATTTGTTTTGTTTTTTTCATGCAATCTTAGTCTCCTGCTGGCAGCGCGACGCGTTTTCATCTACGGGCAGCAGCCTGTAGACGAGACGCAACAGGTAGAGAAGTTTGTAAATCTGTCTTCTCCGCAACGCGCACATTCTCGGAAATTAGGCATACAACTGGGACATTGAACAAGCGAGCAGAAGCTACATACCTAATGTGTGCCCAGCCGGGAACCTGATCCAAGCTTACGTCACGAGGAAACGAGGTGACGCGCACAGCCGGCAGCCGGATTGGGCGTATGCGTACGGTTTGTTTACAGACACGGATAGTAGTGTGCGCGTCACTATACGCAACAACAATTCACTACACAATAAAGCTTTTAAACGTAAGACATGGGCCTGAAAGGAACGCAGAGGCAATAATACAACCACGATGGATCTAGATCGTAGCTTCCTCTAAACGCACCAAAAACGGGACGAAAGTCACGACCGGCAAATGTTGGCAGTTGCCGAAAGTCAAGGATATATAGCACAGCCTCGCTACAAGCTCAAAATTATTGCAGACCACTGAAGATCACCGATAACAACTCACCTGACCTTACAAAGCTTCTGGTAAGTACACACCTAGGTACTACACACCACAATAACAACTGATCACTTTAGTCTTGGCACCGCCGTTATCTCCCGCGGTCTCCGAGAATAACGTCCAGCCACAGTCTCGGAGCCCGTCCGTCTATGTTCGCAAGTTGCTGCTAAGCTAAGGCCGCATAAGCACAACGGCAGCACCTCACACCAAGAAACGTGATGCGATGGCGCTTGGATTGCATTGTTTGCGCACAAAGTGAGGCCGTGAGGCACCGCTAGCACCGCGCAGCAACAAACTTCGCAGTGTACAAACCTTCGACTGGGCTAGATTGACTTAAAATACTGGGCATCTCTAGAGCACACTGGTAGCGCTATTTTCTCGTGAATTCCAAAACTCACGAACCTACGTGTGGTAACTCAACCACCAGGGCCGTACCCAGGAATTTTTTTCGGGGGGGGTTTGCGTGTAGAACGGCTGCCATTTTTTAAGATTTATACTGGCTTATTTTTGTGAATAAATCAAGTACATCGCTTACTTGTAATAATTCGATGGTACTTTTCAATTATTTGTACCCAAATAAAGAAATTGGTATGTCAACCTCAAATTCTGGTTAAAGCAAGAAATAAGTTTGGACAATAGCACCACCAAAGCCGGGGACACCGCGACCAACGGCTCCTGATGAAGTAACACAATGTAACCACGGTACAAAAACGGTATGTATGTGTTACAAGCTGCCACTCTAGCGTCGCCAGCGCGAAGTCGGCGACGGGAATGGCAGCAGGTTAGGTCGTTCCGTACGTAAGCAGAGACAGTGAAGAGATCAGAGACGTGTGTGGGGAAAAACAAAACTCTAGTGATATTGCAGCACGAGGAATCTAGTACAACACTTAATACCAACTAACAAAATACATATAAAATCAATAAATCAGCTTACAAGAGAGAAGTATTACAAACTACACAAAACTAACCAACAATAAAACTACAGATGAGAAAGTCCGAAGGTATAAACAGGTGAAGGGATACCTGTGATGACCGGCAGCGTTGAGTCCACGACGATCGGATGCAAGAAGTCAGAGAGAGTTCTGGCACAACTGCGATGTCGGCGGTGTTGCAGCGCTGGTGTTTCCGGTAGGCTAGTGCTTGAAGCCGATCTCGGGCAGGTTGAACTTACTCGAGATTCAAGTACCGATGCCTACGTTACAGACGTTAATTTCGCGTCACAACTAGACGAATGGCTAAGTTTAGGTGACCAGCCGATACGGAGCCACAACCACTTAAGGGATACTTCTTGATCTCCTTCTACACCATGTTGGTCAGCAACTAGACTGCTTAGCAAGGCGAAATCCTGCGCTTAAATCGACCTCCGTGTCCCCTCATTCTCGTCCTGGGGGAAAAGAGACCTCTACATGGGTCCAATCATGCACGTTTCATTGTTAGAAACTCCACCCTAAAAATATATTGACCGCGTCCCTTTTTAATTAGGAGAGGGTCCTCAACTGAGCGAGAGTGACAACCTGTTGGGGTTCTCTCATACGGCTTGTCCACAAGCAGTTTTGCCCGTGGGAATGGTCAGTTTCCTTGGTTTCAGCCGGTGCGTCTTGCAGTCTACAGCTGGTTCGGGGTGCATCGCGGCCTTTGACGACCCTGCCGACGCCGCCGTAGGTACAAAGGATCAAACATCGGCGACTAACGTTTGAAGAAGAACACCCCATTCAGTACTTCCCTGCACTAAAGACCAGTCTTTTCATGAGCGAACGGTTCCACCGGTCAGCGGGGGAGTGCGGCGCCCGTTAATTTGCCGTTACGCCGGGTCGCAAAAATGGCAGTCCGTGACAGTATGTATGCAAGCAAACAAACAAGTCGCCCGACATTCCGATCTTCTTGTTACCGTTCGCACATTCTGCTTGCTGGATAGTTTCCTCGTAATTGCGAAAGAATAGAAGGGTTGAAGCTTGGGCTAGCTGGGTTTAGCTTTTAATCGACTCTTGAAACATAGAGGGAAGTTTAAACGAGGAAGTTTTTCCTTCTCGGCAACTTGCAAAATTCTGTGAGGACTTGTTCTGGGGTCACTTGAAGTTCTCGATGGATGCTGAGCAGTGCTAGTCCGGTCAATCTGTCGTTGTTCATATGATTTCGAAGGTAGCTCTTCAGCCTTCTCAGTGTGGAAAAAGTCCGTTCCGGGGTCGACGTCGACACGGGTAAAGTCGCCAGGATAGAAAGTAGGCTGTGGATGTTCGGAAAAAAGTCGCGGTTGCACATCTCTAAGGCCTGTAAAGCACAAGCTGGGCGATTCTTTTCTTCGATCTGGCAGCATTTGTTCACCCACAGTGTGAACTCTGCTTCGATGACATTAGCGGAAGGAATGTCGCCAAGGTAAAACTGCACTGCATCATCAATATCAGAAAGGCTAGCCGATGCGCAGAATTTCGGCAGCAGCATGTTAAGGCCAACCACGACCTTCTTATGGGCATCGAACCGGTCTCTTAATTGATTTTCGAAGTCAGCCAGCAAAGGCAAATACACATTCCTCCGGTAGTACTCTTCGGGAGTAGCAGAAGGTACGTTGCTTCTTTGCATCTGCCTTCCAGTGATGCGTGGTAGGGCCATCTCAACATTTGTGATCTTCAGCAAAGAGAGCGACTTCAGAAAAATCTTATTAAATTCCGTTTCCGCACTAGCCCTTTTTGTGGAAAGAACGTCTATAACATTCTTTACGTGATCGCACGCTTGAGCCAAGTCACAGTCAATTTTTTGAAGAAACTTGCAAAGTGGCAGTGTCAAAGAGAAGAGGTCGCTACAGATCTGAAGCGAAACGACAAACTCGGGCTTCGTAATGGCATTGAGCAGTTGAGAAGCTTTTGATGAAGTATCAGATGACGCGGCCTCTTCTTCCAAATATTCGAGGAATTGTACAATAGGCACGTACAGTTCAAGGAAACGCTGAAGTGCATCGTGACTCTCTACCCACCTTGTTTGGCAAAAGGAGAGAACTGATTTTCTTTTTTCTTGTGTTAAATCTTCTACTTTGTCTCGCAGTTGGTTCGTCCTCTGTGGCGAAGCTCTCACAAACGTACAGGTTGAGGATACAGTTCCCAAACAGTTGCGGATGCTGGGGAGTTTGCATGCGTGAAGCAGAGCAAGGTTCAACGAGTGGGCGCTACAATGCACGTACAACGCTTTGGGCGCTGTTTGACGAATGAAGGCTTGAACACCGTTAAGGTGGCCGCTCATTGATGCCGCGCCGTCGTATCCTTGCCCGCAAAGTAGGTTCAGGTCAAAGCCATGACCTCTAAGGCTGTTCAGGATTGTGCTCGCCAGCGCCTTGCCAGTGAGATCGTACACGGGAACGAAATCTACAAAATCTTCTTTAAGTATGGGCACTCCCGACGTGTCGTGTCCAACGTACCTTACACATAGGGAAATGTGGGCGGTGCGAGATATATCAGTGGCCTCGTCAGCTAGAACTGAAAAACACGAACCTGAGTTGACGTTTTCAACTATCTTTCTTTGTATGATTTTACCACAGAGGGTGATCAACTCATTTTGAATTTTTGGGCTCGTGTACAGCGATTTCGCCGGAGATGTTTCCATGTGAGCTCTCAAGGCGGCATCTCCACATTTTGCTCTCATCCTAAGCAGTGCGCGGAAATTTCCATCATTTTTCAATGGCAGCACTTCAGACATATTTATCGGACCAGAGTCGTCTGTGCCGCGAAGCGGTACTTCTTGCCTGCCACAGAAAAGGATTGTTTCTATTATTGGCAGCAAGTTCTTGCGGTTTTCTTCCGCCTGCTTTTTAAGACCGTGGTCAAGTTGTGTTAAGATGTCATGCTGTGAGCGGGACCGGACTGCTAAAAAGTTCTCCGATAGCGTTGTTGACATGGCGTGATAACTGCTGGATGCGTGGCTCTTAAAGGCGTCCATGGCTTTCTTGTAATTGGTGAACTCCTTAGTTACAAAACAGCCCAAGCGCTGGTGCTCCCCTTTTCCTGCACACTCGCTTGCGAAGACTACGCAATATTTGCATAATGCTCCTTGAAGCTTCTCTGAATAAACAAGCCATGGGTAACGATCTACCCAGTGAGGTTGGAACTTCAGATTCCTTTTCCCTGTGGCTGGATAATCATAGTTAGCCGGAGGGGTCCACGGATTGAGCAGCAGCTTCTCCGTCGTCTCTGGATCATTTACATTATTGCTTTTCGAGACAAACAGTCCCAAGTCCAAAATATTCGCACTCGTCGCACAGAGGGGAGGCGAACCAGAATGTGTAGGTGCCATGCCACTCACCTTCCTTGGGCATTGCCCAGTGGTAAAGGCGTCACTTTGCCCAGCGTTGACTGTAGAACAAAGGTCACTTGGAGTTGCACTGCGGCCACCATCATTTTCCGGCGGCGCATGGGTGTCCTGCTTGTGTTCGTTCTCAGGTGATTCACATAAACCGGTGCATTCTCCTGAGTCGCTACAGAAGTTCCGACGCGCTTGGCTTTCCACCAGTGCTGAGGAGGGCGAAGTTTTATCCTTCGAAGGAGGCGGTTCTTCTCCGTCCGCTTCATCGGTTCGAACTTTCTTGAAGTAAGACGCAAGACTCCTTTGCTTCGTTGTTGCAGAGTGTCTTTTCATTTTGCTGCCGCAATCCTGTGCACGCACACAGAAGTGGCCAGTGGCTCCAAAAAGACGTTTGCGACTGCTTCGACTGCCTGGCGTGAACGGCGGGCGATGTTTTCTTCCTCTCTTATCCACTTTACAGTGGCTAGAATGTAGAAGTGTGATGAACGCGCCGGCTCCCGCGTGGCGCATGTGTTTTCTGAACGCCGCTACAGCTGGTGTGCATGCAGGACCATTATTGTACTCCCGCTGCAGCAAACTGGATTAACGCTACTAAAGACCTTTTCACAGAAGACTCCATGGGCACTCCATACTCCCCTTAATATACGTGAACCCCCCAAGAATGCACTGCCGAGACATTTGCACTCCCGTGGTACAGTCCAGAAAGCAGGTGTTGCTCCGTTCCTGTGAAAAAGTCACCTTTTCACAGACGGCTCCCTGGGCGCCTGCATAATTCTCTCTGGGCTGCGCTAATTAAATAGCCGTGACCCCCCAAAAATGCACTTTGTAGGCTGTGACGTCAGCCTCTGTACTCCTGCGCGCAGCCCAGCTTGGCGGCGTTTTTTCTCTCCTGTGAAAGTTGACCGCTGGTGCCGGATTGTGTGCCGGCTGTATCCTCGCTTTGTGTGCTTTGTAGGGAGGCGCATATACCTTGTGTGTACAGAAGAGGTAGATTTCCTTGCGTGTGGTTAAGGTTGTTCGAAGTTGCTCGGATATGCCAGTCTTTCAGTAGATGTCATCTTCGATGATTCGTTTCGGTGGCGAAGACTACAGTTTGAGAAAAGTTTACCCTGCAGCCTGCGTCCTCGGAATGCGCCGCTGAGTTTTTCCGCTTAGGGGTTTCGTTCCCTGGCAAATTTGCGCACGTCGTGTTGGTGTTGCCGTTGCTGTCGAACTGTTTACTTTCACAGAAGGAGACGCGCTTTTCGTAGAAACCCAAAGCCGACACGTGCGGTCCGCACAGACGGATAACTTCTCCAGCGGCAATGCACAAGGAAAGCATCTGGAATCAATAAAGGAGCTGCTACGGGGTGAAAGACGAAAAAGAAAAGACTCGAAGGAACGCGAGGGCGAAGTGCAAAGCTGTACAAATAGGGCAGGTGCGCGTGCGGGGGAGGGAGCGCTGAGGTGTTCTGGTAGGTTTGAAGAAAGGAAGAAGAGGGAAGCAATGCCAGGAAAGTTGCAGTGTAACTTTGGCAGCTGGGGGTCGCTGTGAAGGCGTGTAAATATTTTAGTATCACCCGAAAAGTTAAAGCATCAAAAAAATTTCGGGGGGGGTCAGAACCCCCTCAACCCCCCCCCCAGTTACGGGCCTGTCAACCACTATCAATGAAAATATCAGTAAAAATCACAGCTCGATGGTTACAACAAACAATGTATTCGCGGCGACTAGTGCAACGGGCCGCACCATTTATTATCATACAATAAAGCCACTACAACGCAGCTGGTTTTACTGGACGACCCTGCGCTTCGCCTGCGCGGCAGGTCCAATGAGCAGCTTCCAAAATGAAGCCGTATGCTTGTGTCACAGCAGCAACCAAAGCTGCAGGTTTTCTTTCCACCTCATTCACCGTTTTTCGAGGACTTTGAACTTCGCTTCTGAAAGAAAACAAAGAATGTGACGTCGCCGGAATCGTGAACATTACTGCGCCCTTTAACAGCCGGGTACCTCACCAAGCCGTTTGGAATAGGCGTCCAACTTGTATGCTGCTTGTTCCAATTTAGTAACGCTGTCCTCCACTTGGTCAATTTGGTCCAAATATGGTTTTAGGCACCGATCTACAAACGGGAAGACATACACGGTGTTTCAACGATTTTCACGCAGATACACAACTGCGCTTCCTGCGACTCACATTTCTCGTTGAGGTCCTCGAGAGCTTTCGAGATATTGCCAGCAATTTGTTTCATGTCGCTGTACTTCGTTATGGTCACTTTGTTCATTTCTTCTGTCAACCTGTAATCGTCCAGTGTAGCTGCAAAACGCGCGTAAACGATACCGTACTTTAGGCAGGTTTTTACACACGCCAATGTATATATCTTGCCGCATTTTGTATAATATCGCACATATAATGAACACAATCCGGTGTGTTGGAAGATACACCGCATTTGGCCAACCGTAGGTAACATAAACCATCCCGATCAGCTGATTTAGAAAACTCACATGAAAGTTCGGCTTGAATGTACTCTCCCGTCTTTTCAAACATCGTCGCCGCTAGTTCATTTAACTTGGGCGATTCGGTGGCTGTATCCCCAGACTCCATAATCAAGCCCACTGTAGGTAAATCCAATAAATTGCGAATGAAAGGAAAGAAAATGTATGAAGAAACGCCTAGCAGAACGCGCGAACTCGCGCAGCCGCGGTTGTCAACGCTGACACAGTGTTGCCTACCCTTGCTCCAAGTTGGCCGAGATTTGGCTAATTTAAACTACAGTGTTTTCTGCGGGAACAGCATTTTTAAGTGGGTGCTATATAAAGTTATGCGTATTTCGATAAGTATGCACTTATAATAGCTGTTGTGGCTGCTGTGTTGAAAATAATTGGCGCCAAATTTGATTTTGCTTTTTGGTCGTAATGAAGACGCCACATTAACTGAGAAATAAGCGGGTAGATATACGAAGTGCACTTCACACGCATGCATACTATATAGTATATCTGATACCACTGAGTTGTGGCAATGTGTATATTGTAGCGGGGTTGCAGCTATCTCTGTTAGCCAGAAAGAATAGCCAATAGCGGACCAAATTAACGCGTGAAATCGTAGTGAAATGAGGTAGAAAATTGCGTAGGTACTTTAATTCACTTGTCATAAAGCAAACTTGGCCTCCTTAAAGTACGTGTTTAAAAAGAAATGTTTATTTAGAGGAGTTTGTTTTGTACGTAGCAATAAGCCGCAAGCTGAGCTTTACCGGCACGAGCAAAGCTTTTCGCTAGTGGGTGGATTTTACGTATATTTGCGTGGAGCTACAAAAATGAAATTGGCGCTTGTTGCTTGCAATTCGTGTGCCTTTTTCGTTTTTCCTGCCACAGCATTTTTAATTAACCACTTATAGCCTGGATCCTTCTTTTCCCGGAAGAAAAACATTCTAACTGCTGCTAAAAATGTTTTGTATGCGAGCTAACATCCAAAATTTTATTTTCTCCGTCTTCGTCGTTCGCGCTACCCGTTCAATGAATCCAAAGTTACGTCATTTCACTACGCAAAGTGATATTTGTAGCATCCGTGCAAAATGGCACCGCGAGAGATGACACACGGATCCAAACAGACGGTACAAACGCTATATATTGTATGATTGTGCGCATTTGTAGGCTAGATTTAAAAAAGAATCTGGTCTTCTAGCACCAAACAGGGTCTATGTTTGCATGTTTCTGCACTAAACAAATGCAGACTTGACAGGTCTAGTTTTACGGCAGTCTGCAAAGCAGTCATTGCTTCAAAGATGGTGTTTTCAATTTAGGAGCTTGAATAGATGCAGCAACGCGTTTTTTTTTTCTTTTTTTTTTGCCTTCGCCCTCCTTTGAAGTTCAGCCGCCCAAATCTTTAGCTAGCGTGCGCGACTTTTCTGCGCGTCAGCGCCGTATGACGGTGCCAAGTTGAAAACAGGGCGAGGGTTAAGCGCATGTCTACAAAGCGCGCTCAGCAGTGCCCATAGTGTGCTAGGCAGTTCCTTCTTGAGGGCATCACCCCATATCAGCGCACTTCAGACGAAGAGATAGCGTGAGTAGGAGTATAGTTTTTCGCGTATTTTATGTTCCGAAGATGCATGGACGGTTGCAGCAAGCATGCGAGGAAATAGCACGACCCCACACATGCGATCAGCAGAAAAGCGTGGTTCGTCTGAAGTGCGCCGATATGGATATGGTGCGACATCCTCAAAAGGGAATTGCCTAGCAGTCTATAAGGGCACTGCTCAGCGAGCTTTGTAGACATGCGCTTACCCTCGCCCTGTTTTCAACTTGGCACCCTCAACTACTCAACAATGGTCGTGTATAGATTTAACTTTAGCCAAGAACCTGTGTAATGTTATAACCAAAGTGATCTGTGTATATCACCGCAATCACAAAGTTATCGCCACTACCACTGCCACCTGGCACGTGGTGTAGTGGTTATGGCGCTCGACTGCTGACCCGAAGGCCGCATATCGATGGAGGCGAAATGCTAGAAGCCTGTGTACCTATAGATTTAGGTGCACGTTAAAGATGGTCAAAATTTTCGGAACCGTCCACCACTGCGTCCCTCAAACAAAATTTGGGACGGAAAACCAATTGCATAGCACTGCCGAGAATACATGTGCCCTTCTCTAATCCTGTGCGATGAGTTCTACAGCTCCTGTGGCCATCCACGTTCACAGAGTGGAATAGCTGGTTTTTCTTTCCCAACTCTGAAATGGCGACGCTAAGACTGGTTTTTGCCGGATTGCCCCACATGAAGTGAATTAAGTAGGGTACGCACTGCTGGCCTGGTTGGTTCATGTGTACGAATGGAAAACTCGTAATCGGTCTGTGCCCTGTCTCTTTAGCGCTGTTGTTTCACTCTTAACTCGAATTAACATTTCTCTCCGGCGTTCCGACTAATTCTGCGAGCACCTCTGAAAAATCTCACGAACTAGAATGTTCGTAGCAGAACTCTAGATTTCTCCTTTCGGATAGAGTTCATTTACCAACGCACGACGAACGCAGACATACAAATGCCACACTTCGCGAAATAAATTACTTTGTCATATTCATGTTGAAACCGAGATTTGAAGCGTGTAGATGATTTGCGTGCGGAATATGTCAGAACACTAATTATATAATATATATATGGCAGAAAGGAGACCATGATTTTGTTTTTAAAAGAAACGTACCGTTTATTAACGTATGTATAACAAGCACATAGGCATAAAAACGCAACAGGTTATGCTATATATAGACTGTACACGAAGAGCGGCAAGCGCCGGTCGGTCTTAGGCGATTTTACCATTGCCGAGCAGTGGTTTCTTCTCGTCATCTATTTCGTCCTCGTCCCTCCAATGGTTGTCCACGGCAAGTTTGTAGATCCAGACTCCGATAACGGCCCCAAGATGCGGGCCGACCACGGGCACCCAAAACCAATTGTAGGCGCGGAAGGAAAACACGGCGGAGCCCCAGCCACACATGGCCGTGAAGATCCTTGGGGCAAGGTCGCGAGCGGGGTTGAGGGGATTGCCACAGTTGTACGAGAAGGCGTACATGCAGGCGGAGACGGTAAGGCCGACGAGGAGCGGCTGCTGGCCGCGGGGCACTGCCATGTTACGGGTATCCGTGATGGCACAGATACCGAGCAGCAGCACTGCCGTGCTGACAGTTTGATCCAAGAGGCACGTGAGTGTGGACACACCGGGAGCAGGGAAGCAGGAGAACACTGGAGCCGTCGCGTTGATGCCGTACACAGTATCGAGGTTGGCGTCAACCTGCGAAGCAGCGGGCGGCGCCAGAAGAATTAGAGGCGCCGTGATATGAGGCTGAGGAACAAGCATGCAAACGAATCGTAGTGATACATGTAGTAAATATGCATTTAATGACCGGCGACAGAAGGCGCAGCAACAATGAGCTTCTATTATGAAAGTAGACGCAGCACAGACTGCGTATGGATGGGGGCGGGGCAGACAAATGAAATGCACGCAAGGGGGCGTGGTCACGGGTACCGCAACTGTATACCCCACTGTTGAGAGGCGCACGAGGAAAATATGAGCGTAAGAAATGCTGAATATATAGGAGGGGATGCCTTTACGAAATATGTGCACGGAAAGAGGCTAATAAGACGGAATAAGGGAAATAATTCGTGGATGATGCATAAACGAAACAATGGCCATGAGCGATGAAGTCTGCTACCATGCATGCCAAATAACGTTCAACACTAGGTTCGGTGTGAAGTCGAATGGTCCACAGGGCGAGGAAAAACTTACGCTTGAACACAAGACAACGTAAAATGTTCAATCGCGGTTGTTCCAGCTCGGCAATGGATCACTATGTAGTGAAGGCCACTAATTAAGCCGTTCGACCTTGTCGCTGAAGCTCGCTCCTTCAGCTGAATGCTATCGTTGCCTGTTAATAGACTTCATGCTTTTGAAAGACTACGTTCCGTGCGCAGACTAGAAACCTACCTGGGCAAGCGCGTCGGCGTACACCAGGTAAACGAGTCCGGAGGCCAGGAAAGCACCGAGGTACTGCGCGGCGACATAGGCGAGTACGTTACACCAGCCAAGCTTTCCAATGGTGGCCAAGGCGACCGTGACGGCCGGGTTCAGGTGGGCACCGGACACTCCTCCGGCGACCAGTACGCCCAGAAAGACAGCGAGACCCCATCCCAGAGGTCCGGCAGCGAGGCCCACGGAGCCCAGCTGGAAGACAGCTAGCGAGGCGAGGACGCAGTCGCCGACAAGGGTGAGCACGAGAGTGCCCACCATCTCGGCAAGTGCCTGGCGAGCCAGCGGCTTCTCGATACAGCATCCGGACACTCGTCGCCAAGCGCGAGTCACGGCGTTGGGCTTCATGGCTCCTACTTCCTCACTGCTGCTTTCCGCGACCTTACCAGCTCTCACCGCAGCACGTCGATTGCACACGAAGGGCAGGTGGCTCTCGTTTTATGTAGCCACAAATAGTCGCCGTGATTGCAAGTCACTGCGGATGCTTTATCGTCGTATCTTTAATCATACGTGGAACCATCAACTGAGCAGCCGCGTCGCAAAGCTCTGATGAAATGGTATATGTATCAACTGTAGTTTGTCGGTGCTCATGCGCAGGTCCCTCGCGTATTATCGCGAGAATCATATGGTATACGTATGTGGCAAGGCAAGGTCATGACGAATCGGCATGGACCAATAATCTTAGCCGTTACTCCAGCGTCAGAAATTTGAATCAGTGCGTCTTCGCTGCAGGAACCTACAGTCGACAATGTTATAAAGCTCATATTTATATTTCACCCAAAACGTCTAGCCCCAACAACGATTTTACTTGAAGTACTGATTTAACGAGATTACTTTGCACAAGTATGCCGGACCCCAGCAATATTATAGTGGCCTATGAAGTTGCCTGTACATTTAATTGTGATGGCTTCTAACACTGTGACACATCGTTAAGCCAATTTTCTCAATGTGGTATTAAACACAAGATGAGATTTTATCATCAAGATTGTCACAAAATGGGATCACCGAGATCACAAAATGAGATTTCATCATCCGCAAAGAAAGCGTTGCGCAACTCTCAACAAATTTACTGTAATTTTGACGGTGTGCTTCTACTACCAATATTGTAGTCATAAAGAAATGCTTAAACGGCTTAGTTACGCGGGAAAGAAATACTTGCACACATATACAATTTTTTCACTTTAACGTGCATAATTACCGCGAAAATTGCGCGGGTTTATGTAAAATTGTTCATGTTCAGCCTCGTTCGCTCAAAAATTGAGTAAGTATAAACGAATACTCGCTGCGGCCGATAGAAAGAAGCAAATTTCACTTAGAAAACAAAGTTGATAACCAGCGTTATAGTACTGCAGAGAGAACTTTCTAATAACTACAACTTGTTGTAGAATTTAAGCAATAGTTGCATTTCCAAGCTGTCATCGGACAGCAAGCCTCGCTTCTCATTGAATACGTCCGCACCTACGCTAAATACGCTCTCGACGGACGCATTTTAACACCTGGAAGGCCGGCAGCAGTACACCGCTGCGACAAAAGAACGTTGGGGTGAGCTCTGCGAAAGTGGCGCCTCGGAGACGAATGACTTTTGTGGAAAACTCCTGAGATAATTGAAATAAAAAGTAACGACTAACGTGACGCCTCACGATACCGAAAAATGCTAACGTAAGAATACATTACCCGTTACAGTTCCGAAATGGTAACGAGTTCGTTTCTAAGTTACCGAAAAAAGTTGCGCGTTACCGGTAACGCCATTACTCGTAACGCGTTACCGGCAACACTGCATACAATGGGATTAAACGGCCCGCTCTACACCTGCATTAGGAAAAGGGCCAACGCCGGGACGCGGGTGGGTCCGTCCAGCGTTGCAGTATGGGAAGCCACCTGTTGTGTTAGCTTCGTGGCTAAAGGTGTCCAGCCACGGCGGCCGCATTCCAGTCAGGGCAAAGTGCGCGGAATCCGTTTAGTTAGAATTAGGTGCTCGCTAAACAACTCCGGGCTTTATTTATTTATTTATTTATTTATTTATTTATTTATTTATTTATTTATTTATTTATTTATTTATTTATTTATGATACTCTCAGGGTCAACAGGCATTAGAGAGGGGAGTGGTAAAAAGCAAAGCATGAAATACAAGACTGTAAGTACAAATAAGCAGTACACCGTTTCTAATTATGCAATATTAGTTAATGAGCGGCACACACACACACACACACACACACACACACACACACACACACACACACACACACACACACACACACACACACACACACACACACACACACACACACACACACACACACACACACACACACACACACACACACACACACACACACACACACACACACACACACATATATATATATATATATGTATATATATATTTTTTTTCTAAAGTATATTTAAGTAAAGATGGTATTTTTAGCCTCTTGTGTAAATTAGACACAAAGAAATCCCCGGGTCCTGATGACATATCGAACGTTTTTCTTAGTAGATATGCATCCTGGGTTTCAGAATATTTGTATAAGATATATGTAACTTCCTTAGAAACTTGTGTGATACCCGATGACTGGCGCTCTGCAAGAATAGTCCCAATTCATAAATCTGGCTCACCATTAGATATAAACAACTACAGGCCAGTTTCTCTTACATCCACAGCTTGTAAGCTACTAGAACACATAATATTTAAGGCGATTATGATACACCTGGAAGACAATAAACTGCTTCACGACAACCAACACGGATTCAGGTCTGGCCTATCAACTTCAACTCAATTAGCCGAGATCACTCATGATTTTGCAAATTCATTAAACTCTAAGGGCCAGATTGATACAGTGTTTTTAGATTTTTCCAAAGCGTTTGATGTAGTACCACATGATGATTTAATTACGAAACTGTCAGCTATTGGTGTTGATGAGAACATTGTCCGTTGGGTTGCATGCTATTTGTCATCACGGAAACAATATGTGATGGTCAACGACGGCGTTTCTGACTCATTAGACGTGTACTCAGGAGTGCCGCAAGGATCCGTGCTTGCACCATTATTGTTTTTAGGGTACATAAATGATATTTATTTCTCAGTTCAATCACCTGTGAAAATCCGACTTTTTGCGGACGATTGTGTTATTTGTGCCGACATTGATCAGCATTCTGATCAAGCCAGACTTAACGATGCATTGCAGTCCATCTGCGCCTGGTGTGATATGAAATTGCTCAAGGCGCTTTGTTGGGCTAGTTGGTTATGATCCATGAGACTGTTTGGCGTAGCGCACACCCACAAGGACAAAGAAGGACACACACACACACAGCGCTAACTTTCAACTAATGTTTTTTTTTTTTTTTGATCACACGTGTCCTTTTTATACAGCAAACAGGCGATCGATAAAACCCCTTAACGACCCATTTTTGGTAAACAAATCGGAACAAGTGTTAGATTTTTTCAAAGACAAGCAAAGCGCAAACCTTTTGGCATTTTCCATCGACGTTAAGGATCTTTATTACAGCCTTCCTCAGACCGATTTGGTGGCGTGTGTGTCCGAGGGTATCGACAGACTAGGAGCTATTCAATTCCAAAATGCTGCCGGGGTGTCGTGTGAACAGTTTTTAGAACTTCTTTCCTTTTATCTAAACTCGACATATGCGACGTGGAATGGAAACATTGTGAAACAAAGAAATGGCATTTGTATAGGTTCCTGCATCGCTCCATATTTGAGTGATCTGTTTTTAGCAAAGCGTAACCAAGTTCTCGACGCACGTGTAAAGCACACGGATGTTGTTGCTGTTTTTAGATATGTAGATGACTACCTAATCGTTTGTAATAATGAGCCTAACAGTTTTGACGCGGTCGTTTCAGGAACGCTTAACATGTTCACGACTGAGTTATCTCCTCTGACCTTGACGCATGAAGTCCCAAAAGAAAACTTCATAAGATTTTTAGACCTCGGGTTGTATTTTTCGTCAACAGGTGTGTGTTGGGGTTATGAACCGCGAGGAAATAAGCCTGTACTTTCGTTTACATCTGCGCACTCTAAGTTGGTAAAGCGTGCGGTTATAAGTTCATGTTTTCAGAGTTCATTGATGAAATCGTGCCGGCACAAGCTTGAAGCGAGCTTGTGGGCCCAGGCTAAACGTTTAATTGATTCTGGATATCCCCTGCGCCTGTTAACCGCCGTCGCCGAAAATATCAGAAAAAAAGAAAGAGCGAACACCAGTAATCAGACAGCCGCCACTAAGGCAACCAAGGTTGCGGTGGTGCCCTACATGCACGCCATATCGCATAATTTGCGCAGGATAGCGAGAAAGTCCGGTGCGGACGTAGTTTTTTCCGCTCCCGAACGTCTGCAAAGGATGTGCAAAAAGGTTAATGCGGACAGCAAAGAGAAGCGCGAGTGCACAATCAAGCACCGCGAAAAGTTTGTAAATTGCAGTGAAAGAGTAGTGTATTCTATTCCTCTCACGTGTGAACGCGTCTATATTGGCCAAACCGGAAGGTGTGTAAACCAGAGACTCAGAGAACACTCGTATAATGTCAACAAAGCTGTGTCTGGCCACCTGGGCATTCACTGCCAAAGGTGTGGTTGCGTTCCAGAGTTTGCGAGCACTCGCATTCTATATAGGGCTCGAGACAAAACAACCCGGGAAATAATCGAGGCATTTGAAATTGAAAAAGTGAAAGAAAAATGCGTGAGTGCGCCTTCTTTAGGTTTGTCCGATAAAGAAAGAGGTATCTTGAAATGTCACTTGAAGAAGGTGGGTGCAGATGTGATCAGTGATGACGTGCACGCGGTCAATGCTGTACTATTGCATGTTTTCTTGGTTTTATCGATCGCCTGTTTGCTGTATAAAAAGGACACGTGTGATCAAAAATAAAACCATTAGTTGAAAGTTAGCGCTGTGTGTGTGTGTGTCCTTCTTTGTCCTTGTGGGTGTGCGCTACGCCAAACAGTCCCCTGGTGTGATAAGTGGGGCTTGAAGCTCAACGCATCAAAAACGGCATCCGTCACAGTTACGAACTAACAAAACCCATTAGCATTCCAATATACCATTAATAGCGCTTATGTTAAAAAGGCTACACAAGTAAAATATCTGGGTGTCACGCTTACAAGCAATTTAAATTGGGAAACTCATATAGACAACATCTGTAGCAACGCGCTAAAAAAGTTAGCGTTTTTAAAACGTAAACTGCGTCACACTTCACCTTCCGTAAAACTAACAGCTTACAGAGCACTTATCAGGCCTAGGTTAGAATATGCAGACCTGATCTGGGCCCCGTATCAAAAATACTTAATTAAAAAAATAGAGAGGGTCCAAAACCTGGCTCTGAGGTTCATTTATTCTAGCTACTCTCGTTTTGCAAGCGTTTCTGCCCTTCGCGAGAAGGCAAATCTGAAGACACTCGCTCATCGTAGAATAGTCTCTCGATTGAAATTCACCTATCAATTGTACCATGGTCAATTAAAATCCCACCCAATCGTTACATAAACCAACCCGCCCGTGCGCTTAGGTCGTATCCATCATAATAAGACAGTTAGACAACCATTCAGTCATCTGAACGTTCATCAGTACTCATTATTCCCTCATGCTTTTTCATTATGGAACAAGTTACCTCAGGAGATCGTTAATGCGGACACAATACAATCGTTCGCCCATCTCGTCAATGACCTAGCACTTGATTTTTAACATTGCAATATATTATGTTCCTCATAAGTGCTGAGATTTTTTGTATTTCTGTATGAATGCCATTATTGCTATGTATTAATTATATTTTTCCCTGATGTTGAGAATTTTCTGAATTTCGTATCTTGTATTGTATTTTCATTATGTTTTTATTCTGATTTTGTCACTGACATTTGTTACCCACTCCTGCTTGGGCCCGAACAGGGCCTGCAGTATTTGTAAATAAATAAATAAATAAATAAATAAATAAATAAATATATATATATATATATATATATATATATATATATATATATATATATATATATATATATATATTAGGAAAAAGAACAGTGTATAATGTCTCTAATTATACAATAATAGTTATTAAAATACAAAACACAAGTAAAAGTGCAATGCTGTTAATCATACAATAATGGCTTTTGAGATTGCGAAAATTAATCCGGAGTCGAATTACTATCGCGTAGTCGGAGTCCAATTACTCTCACGTGTACGCTCAGAAAGCGCAAGAGCGAGATCAGCCAACGCGAGCGGCACGAACGTATGCATTCAAAACCTTTCTATAGTTGGTTACAACCTAAGAGTATACCAGTCCCTCAAGGCAGAACTAAGGAGAGCGCAGGCGAAAGCTTGTGCTCGCACGAGGCACCCATTAAATTACCTTGGCCTTCTCGGTCGATTGCATTGAACCTCTTCTCCCGAAGCTTTCTGCAACTCGTGTGGTGTTGCGCACTACCTCCGGGATCGGCTTACTTTTGACCAAGCGACGATGACATGTAATGACGTCATTCGATTACTTCATTGGTGACGTCACAAATTTGGGCGATCTTTGATACGTCCTCACGACGTCACAGGGAGACGTCACTGATGACTTGCTGAACGGATTGTTCCTGGTGTAAAGTTTGAAACATGAAAAGGGAACAGGGAAGCGACAGCCCGCACTTTCACACGACGTCATGTCACACGACTTCATTAGTTCACTTGAGTATCACGTGACTTTTTACCGACTTCTGTTGCTTTGTTTGTTTGCGTGTGTGTGTGTGTGTGTGTGTGTGTGTGTGTGTGTGTGTGTGTGTGTGTGTGCGTGCGTGCGTGTGTGTGCGTGCGTGCGTGCGTGTGTGTGCGTGCGTGTGTGTGTGCGTGCGTGCGTGCGTGCGTGCGTGCGCGCGCGCGCGTGTGTGTGTGTGTGTGTGTGCGTGTGTGTGTGTGTGTGTGTGTGTGTGTGTGTGTGTGTGTGTGTGTGTGTGTGTGTGTCTTTTTTTTTTTCTCTTCGTGTGGGCACCGACGAAGTCGGATCGGTAGACTCATAACACATATAAGGCTTTCGCAATAGCGAGCTCCACCGATAAAACTGCCCTTCAATTCTCTAAGAGAGTCGTACCAGGCGGTTTTCGTTCAAAGCGCACCTTCTCTGTGTTAATGTAAATACCAGCATAGGCGTGCGCACGGGGTGTGGGGGGCGCCTCCCCCGCTAATCACCTAAGGGGAAGATCACCTAAGGGGGCAGACTTTTCTCCTCCACCTTAGGTGATTAGGTAACGGGTTGGCAGCCTTCAACCACACGCTTGTTGTTACACAGTTCGCGTGATGTGACAACTGGTGCGATGCTACGTCTCTTCACCGCATTATATATTATATCGCTTACGTGACTCCTTGCCCGACATGATGCTATAGGGTCTTTTTCCGAAGCAGTTGCGAGCACTGGCACGGCTCAGTGGCAGAATACATGCCCCGAAGAATATCTGGGTTCTATTCCGGCTCGAACCCTGTTTTTATTATCTGCATCTATCGCGATTTTTTGCTCACGGACAGCGCCGATTATTCGTTCACAACCAACGCCCACGACGCCGACACTGCACTTTCTGCGACACGGGTCCTTTAGCGCCATCGCGTTAAAATGTTATCTTTGGCTGAGCACTGATATCAGAATTCCTGATAAAATTTGTCAGGACGTTCAGGTTTTTTTATCCGAAACCAGTCACACAAACATGTCCCTGTATGCCAAAATTCGACCCGCCGCAGTGGTCTGGTTATGATGCTCGACTGCTGACCCGGAGGTCGCAGAATCGAATCCCCGTCGCGGCTGACCGCATTTCGATGGAGGCGAAATGCTGGAGGCCCGTGTACTTAGATTTAGGTGCACGTGAAGAAACCCCAGGCGATCAAAATTTCCGGAACCCTCCACCACGGCGCTCCTCATATTCATATCGTGGCTTTGGCACGTAAAACCCGAACAATTATTATTGTGCTACCAAAAATAAACTGTCTTCAACACCCCGAAGTGCTGGACGCCCCGAAAATCGGCGAACGTAATTGTTTGGATCAAAAGGATCGTCTTGCTCATTTGCGGTTCATGTGATTCTTTGCGTTACTGCCCGAATTAATTTTGGATCAAGTTAATTGTACAATAAAACTTCCAGTTGTGGAGCATCCATGCAAATTCTCTTCGCGTGGTATAGGGCGATTTTTGTGGGCGGAGCTTATGTTTATTCTTAGGTCGTAGCCGTGTATAAATTGGAAACTAGTGAATTTATATTGTCCGGCGCACGTAAGTAACTGCACTTCAGGGGCGTAGCCAGAGGGAGGGGGGGGGATTCAAACCCCCAGTTTTGCTTGCGTATATATACACGCACACATACAAACGCACGCACGAACATACATAAAGTATGGTTGAACCCAACCCCGAAAAAAATTTCTGGCTATGCCCCTGCTGCACTTCGGGGTATATACGCCACTTGCATGCCTCATAATTATATATCGTAGTTTTCCCACGTAAAACCCAGCATTTTTCCCCTTGCCTCAGCTAGACCTAACGGGCAAAACCAAATTGAGCGCACAAGTGTGCACGCAATTACTGAAGGCATTGACAGGCGCGGCGCGACAAGTTTGGAGGCTCAGAACGGCGATGTCAATCTTGTTCACAGCCGATGCAACAGTCAAGCGACAACTCCCTGAGCAAGTGCGAGTAGCGGCGCTTATCGCTATACATGTTGCAGGAGTGTTTCGCAACGGAAACGTCCGTCGGCCCAGGCGTGTACGTGACGTCACGCCTCCGAACGAGTACTTACGGAGGATGAGTCATTCAGGGGGCGTTGGTTCACGGAGCAACGTACAGTTGGAAGCTGGCGAGACGGAACACAGACTCGTGCAAGTGACGCACAAGAAAGGGTTTTTTTTTCTCTCTCTCTTTTCTTTTTCCGTGGATATGTGCAGAGAACGCTGTCAGCGGTAATGTTGTAGAGTACCATCATTCGCAGACTTCCTATAACGTATATGGCATAACTATATATACTCGAGCACCACACGAAAAACAAGGAACACTGTTGAAAGTTAAGCATGTACAGGCTGTTTCACACTTAGGGGAAAACTAGGAGCTCATTGCAAGGCGCTTCGAGTTTTCTCATAAGTGTGCAACATCCTGTACATGCCTGGTCGATCGTATGCGTTTCTTACGCGACAGATTTCTTTGGCGTATAACTTATGCTGCCATATATACTACATCGTGTAAAGCTCAAATATTTCGAATTTTTACACCCTGAACCATTACTTTCTGTAGAATTACGGTTAATCTCGATTCCTCCCGAAGTTTCCCCTTGTTCTTGACGGGCCATAATAAACGCAAGGCAAATAAGATTAATCAGATTTGCCTTACAAAATTACAATCTAAAAATAAAAAATAATAAAAATAAAGAGTAGTCTGTAGCTTTACGTAAATGCATGTCTCTCTCGCGTTCTTTGCCTCGATATATCGCCAAATGAAAGCAGGCGTGCGCAGCTGCGCTCGCATTTCGCACTGGGGAGTATCGTAATCGACGGTAATTAAATGACTACTGGAACTACTGAAAGTCTTTGTTGATCACACTTAACATTGTCTGCATATCTTCAAACAATGTGGGACGTTCAGTTCGTTCAGAACATTTCGCATCTATTCCCTCGGATATATGCGCGGACCGCGCGCCGCAATCAACGCACAACGTGAAATGGCATACGACACACGCAGCCACATCGTATTCGAGTTATTCAGTATAAGTGAGTGCACTGACATCCATTTCCGGATAACGCACGCGCCCTACATATACATATGTAATCTCACACACACAAAAAAAGAACGATAACAGCCGGCAGACGCTGTCCCCTGCAGAGAGGTGACTTTGGCCGGTAGAGCGTGTATGAAGCACGCACGCAGGCTTCTCTCGCCGATCACGCAGACATCCGCTCTGTTTATTTATATAGACCTCGCAAAAGTAAAAAAAAAAGGGGGGGGGCTTTCCTATTCCCTACACTGGCGCGCCGCGAGTGCATACGTTTCGCTCGCAAACCCATATCTATATTATGTAGTACATTGTATAACATCAAAGGACTATTATAGAACGTAAATGCCTGTATAAGATGTGATTTGGCCATCTGCCATCCATGTGATAAACGTATAGATTTTCCCATACGGTGTGTTAATGAAAGCATGCGGTGAATAGCACTGGAGAGAGCGTATCTCCCTGCCACCCTTCTTTACTGGAATTTTATGAGAGAACGACAGAAAGTTCAGCTGGCTGGTAGGGGTTCAGAATGAACTGCTATAGCGCGCGCAGACCCGGACACAAGGGAAGAGAACCAAACAGCGTTCTAAAATTTTTCCGTGTTTGCACGCCTTACCTATTCTTTTATGATGAATATACACCTCGTTCCGTATACGACATGCCGGCGACATGCCGGCGGCAAGTTATCTTTTCGTCCACTTTACTTTCTTCACACTTATATCGTAATTACTAAAAATAACATCCCCTACACTTTCCTTCGCATTATTGTCTGTTAGTTTTCATTAATATTGTGTCTAACAAAGAAAAAAACGAGCCCTTAAAAGTTATGTTCTTTCTTTCGTGCATTTATACCGTGGCACTGCGAACCAGCTTTTGATATCGTATCTACCGCAATAAACGCCCAAGTTTTCTGTATCGTGTAATTACTTTGCACTATGCTCAGACTTGCTCGCCGCGCTCTTCCACCGTTTCGTCATGATGTATTCCCATCTGCGTCAGCCTATACACCAGCAAGGGGGGAAGGGGGAGCTACCCCCCCCCCCCCATTTTGATGGAGGTGGGTGTTTTACCGATAATAAAAAATAAAAATAGGTGTTTTCTTAAATTGTCAGGGTTTTCAGCAAGTGCATAAAATAAATACGTCATGACTGCGATCGATACTTGGTAGTTTAGTTATGCGAGGTTCATTCCAGCAGTACATGTGTGGAACAAAATGCAGCCGGTAATTGTGGCTGCGGCTTCGTTGATTTGTTGAAAAGTTTGGGGGGTGATTATTTTTTCGTTTGTTTGTTTCATAAGTAGGAAAAAGTGTTAAGGAAATTACATGAGATGATGCTGATGCGGTATCTGTTCATTTCGAAAGTGAAAAGAAACAAAAACTGGATTTGACAATAGGCATAGGCGTGCGCAGGGTTGACCATCAGGGGGGGGGGCGAAGGCTCATCTCGGCGCCCCCCCCCCCTTGTAAGTCAATTTACGAGGCAGAATTTGCGCCCCCCCTCTTAGGTGACTAGGGGGGTCATGTACAGGGCAGATTCTGCGCCCCCCCTCTTAAGTTATTAGGGGGGGCGGCCGCCCCCCTGCCCCCCCCTGTGCGCACGCCTATGACAATAGGAATACAAGACCACTTACTAACGTTAAAGGGACCCTGCAACACTTTTTCATCATGGGCAGAAGACGCTGCTGATCGGTAGTCGAGGCTCCTGAGAACACGCGAGCCAAACATTATAACGCAGCACACTGGCTGGAATTTACAATGAACTCTCAAAGACAGCTAGAAATCGCTCCCTCTTCTCTCTACAAATGATGCCATATACCCAAATCACTTCACCACGGCCGTTGGCTGATTTCAGCATGGCGAGCTGCATAGTTACCGTGGCCGCCGCGTGATGCCGCCACATCTCCGCGCTCGCGCTCGCGATCACACTGAAAGTAAGCCGCGCGTTCGAAGAAAAAATGAAAAGTGATCAAGGTCATGGCGCACGCTGATATTCTTGGGGACGCATATTCAAGGGGACGCATATTCTTGCCCCCTTGTTATCCCCTTCCCTGTGTAGCTTTTAGCGCGCTCGCTGGCACGAAAAGCGAAAGAAAGCGCTTAAAGCGTGTGGCAAATCCCGGTAACTCCACTCGTACTTGACGGATTCTAAAAATTTTTGCGGCAGTCGATTCATGCGGCAATAAACTCTTTTAACGAAGCCATTAGACGATTACTTGAAAAAGTGTTGCGGGGCCCTTTTAAGGGCAAAATATAGTCCGTCAAGCCAGACTTCAAGCTCAGACAAATAAGATTACACATTTTGGTATTGGTAAGTTACTGACATCGCGAGATGACGAGAAAAGAAGGTTAAGTTGTAGGCATGTATAGATAAAGCTAAGTATCTGGATACGTTGAGACATAATATAAGGCTTAAAAAAGAAATAAAAGCGGAGAAAGAACTGATCCCTGCGGCACGCCTGTTTCAAAAGAGTTGTTTTTCAGAAAGGGACTCCTGTATCCAGGATACAATGTAGTTTTCTTATTTCGTACAATTATTTTGTCTCCTTGTAGTACTTGCTGGCCATGCGCTTACCGCCCCATTCCTGACCTTTGGCACATAGTGGGAACGTGCCATAATTGATGACCATCATCACATAGCCATCGTTATTACGGAGGAAGGAAAATGCTCCCTCCGCAGCCATCGTCAATGACTTCAACGAGGAGGGCCGAGTAACGCGAAATTATGCTATCTCTTGCGGATACGGCGCTATTTAGCCATAGCGATGTGTTCCACGCTTTTCGTAATTACAGAACCCTTGCCGCTTTAATTCCTAAATTATCTGCTATCCCTGTCATATTACTTCCAAGTTATTTTCATTATGAATTTTACAGCGAATATTTTTGTCTCTTGAATACAGGTGCATTCATCTGATATGACCATAACCAATTCCATGCTATTCATATGTTCCCAGTTGTGTGATCCACCGCGGTGTCTTAGCGGCTTTGCGCTGGTTAGCACTGGGGTGCAGTTTCATGCTATTCCCGGCCACTGGGGTCACATCTCGGAGGAGCCCGTGTACTCCCCAAGCGCTCAAAATAATCCGTAGATCCCCGCTACCGCGTACCTCATATCGTGGTTTCGGCCCGTAAAATCCCAAGAATTTAATTTTAATCTCCACTACTGTCTTTCTTGTCCTACCTCTTTGCTTTATTCCTGTCCTTATCTGCGCGTTTCGTATATACAAGATACTTGGCATTGAGGGCCTGTGCCATGTGTAAGTATCATCATCGTCAACAACAACGAGCGGCCGCCGGCCGAGAGGCTCCTGCTCGGCGTCCACGGCCTTCCGTCGGACGTCGTCGCGGCCGACGGTACCGCGGCGGGCTCCGCCGCAGCCGCCGCGATGCGGCCGGTGAAAGTGTCCTGTCCATGGTGCGTGGCGTTCGGCTTCGCCGTCGTCACCATTGCAGTGCTGGTCAGGCGAAGCCAGACTTTCCGCTACTTCTTCCGCCTGACCACCTACTATGTGCTCATGTCGATCGTGTGCGCGCTGGCGTGCGTTCCGTCCGTGTTCCGACCCTTCAACCCAGCAAACATGCTGTGAGTATCGCCATGCCATCGACACCATAATAGTGTACACTCGCTCAAGTTCCTTGGGGAACAACCTACCATGAAAGGGGGCAGCTGAAAGCAAAGCGTGTCGTTCGAGCCACGACAATGTCCACGAGGTTCATCGACGACTGTCTGTGGAAAGATAAGTACATGTATGTATACATCTGCAGGAATATCGCTACATGACCCGATGGCAGCTGAAATCACGCGCTCAATGGAGTTTTGACAGACGAGGTATGTTTTAAGCTTTGCCCGTGCAGCCGCTTATAGTATCCCTAAAAGGTGGTCAAGCGAAGTCCCACGTTCATTGCTGTAACCCTGTACATGTGTGATAGTCCCGTTAAACACCTCTCAAACAATTTGACCTGCAGCATCATCAGCTTTGGCCTCAAGCGTCTCAGGTGGACCATAGGCGTGGAAGCGGTGCTGCGCCACGAAGAGCGCATACCCAAGGACAGGAGATTCATAATGGTCGTCAACCACCAGTCTAGCCTGGACGTGTTCGGTAAGAGAGACAACCTTTCCGGATTTCGTTAATTTATGCGTGCCAACTGCAGTTACACAGACGCAGTGTTTTACGCGTCTTTCACGCAGCAAGCAGTTGCTTTGACAGTCGACTCGCTCCTGCCATCGCGGCCCTCAGCAACGTGCTGCTATGAGTGCTGCAAAAAACAGATTTGCTTTGTCCTGCGGTTTAGAAAATAACGGATAACGTGCCAGCGGTATACTTGACACTTTCATCGTACATGTCGCAGTTTTGATTTTTTTTTTCAGATTCATCTGCGATGGAACCCGTTAGACAATCGCTAGTGCAAATTGCTTTAGTCCTCTATAGGTTGTTACTTTTAGTGCTGCCAACTAATTTCGCGGGAGTACCAAATTTCACCCTGTCTGACTTCATATTAGATAGTATGTGGGGATTGAGGCTTGCCCGTCGCCATTGCGCGGGTTTTTCGCCTATTTCTGCCGTCCTCATGTCCGATCGTGACTCTCCCCTCCTCCGCGGTCCTACGGCGCTGGGCGAGCAGGGGTGACGTTAACCTCCCTCACCCCGGCGCCGGTTCTCGACTGTGGCACCGCGCTCGAGTCACTCGAGTCTCGCGAGACGTTTCGCGCGGCGGGGGAGTCAGAATCTCTCTGGACATAGTAGGGCAAGCATTTATTTTCTTTCCCGTTCGTCGGTTCCTTTGTTCTTGGGGCTCTCTCGGACGGTGTTCGCTAACGGTGCCTTGCGCCAGCGACGAGCGCTTACCTTACGTTGTCCCTTCCGAACGCTAGGCCGAAGAGCGGTGCGGGGTGTTCGCGCGTGGTCATACTACGCCAAAGCCGTACCTATCGAAGCCAACGCGAGTGGAGTTTGCCCTCGCTCGAGCGATCGGACCCTGTGGCACTGATCGTGAGAGTACGCAGCGTAGTCGCGAGGGACCGTTAATGTGTCGCCGTGAGCCCTGTTGCCCTCGGAGACGTGCTAGCGGCACCCTTTGTGTTGTATTTTCTACCGCCTTTGGGAGCGGGCGTTGTACTGCGTTTGTGGTGTTGCCGCAGGCAATAAAGTGTTGCGGATCTCTGATAGCGGTATCCGCGCTGTGCTCGGCGCCTTTGTTGCGCCCGAACGCACGTGTGCAGCGGCGCGCTAGTTCACGCGAGGCGACGGCAAACGCGGCCCCTGTGGCTCGCTAAGTCCGAACCCACGCTAGTGGCCGTACTCCTGTGAGATACGTGCACACTAAAAGTACTATATAACACAAAACACCCTCCTCATATTCAGTTACGTTGTTCCCTCACGTGCTTGAGCAAAACAGAATTAATATTTTGGGAGTAAAGTTACCAATGCATGGAGAAGCTGCCAGCAGTTCATTGTCTCGGAATTGTACACACATGATGGTAGTCTCCTGCCTGTTATCACAAATTAGAGCTCCGTTCTTTCGTGGCATCGGATTAAAATCACCGCCACTCTATAATGTCGTTACAGGTGGTAGTCATTTAGGCACCCTCACAGATCTCCATTTACATCGAATGCCACGAAACTGTGGCTCTCGAGAGGGCTAAAACACGTGCGCGTTGTACCTTCACTTGGCTGCGCTCTATAGGATTAGCACCGTTGGCAGCTCTTCGAACGTAATGTCCTTTCAGTTGGCCTCGAAGGCGCACCCTTTTAACTGCTACAGGTGAAACGTGCCGTGCTGAAATGCAGGTCTGATGCACGTTTGGCAAGAATTCCACCCATGCTTGCCCGTGATGAAGCGTGAGCTGCTCTACACGGGCCCACTGGGAGTGGCGTGCTACCTTGCCGGCTGTGTTTTCATAGACCGTCGCAATGCGCAGCAGAGCCACCGAGCACTCAACGAACGCCTTGAGGATATCAAGAACGGCAAGGTGCGCCCAAATAGCTCTCGGACATCCGCTCGACGTGTAAAAAAACGTCGTCAATAACGTAACGTGTACGAAACACTCTCTGACTGTGACTAACTTCTCACCGCTTTCAGTATGCTTGTTATATTATCGTTCCAGCCGGGGCGCGCGGCTCTGACATGCAGATTCACGCGGCCGCTGGCTTGCAGCAGCAATCAACAGCTAAACCGTCGCCTGGTCATGCTTTCGCGGTGATCAAGTAAACCACGAAGTACCGCTACATTTTTTTTTTCAAAATCCTTTTTTGAAAATGCTACTGTCACGCGCGCATGAGGCGCAGCATGCCTTCAGTTCACCCATTATTCGCGTTGTACGCCGGAAATTTCAAACGCGGAAAAAATTAATGGAAGAGATGCATCAAACTGCCATGGAACCAAATGAACAGGATGTGTTTTGACATATGATGTTTTGGGAATTATAAATGTAATTAGTAAGTTTCACTAATCAAGGAATCAATAGTAACGGAAAAGTTCGCCAGTTCGCGCAAGGTGGTGGCTAACAACACGCCGTTAGTCCCATCGTTGTATCTTTTTTTTTTAAATTATACCTTGATCCAAGTTAGCTTGGACACGGCGCACATTTACTCGCGCTTGTATCGTCTACTGCCTGAACAGTGCACTATATATATATATATATATATATATATATATATATATATATATATATATATATATATATATGTGTGTGTGTGTGTATATATATCAGGTGATTAATACAAATTGGCTTGAGCGAACGAACGTACGAAAACTTTTATTGTTCCAACGTTTCGGCTGGGGTCTGGCCTTTGTCAGGGAATACAATGCATACGTTAAATGTGTCGCTTATATATACACAGGGGGCCCCCAAACACGTGTCTAAGCAGTATCTAATATCGCACATACATCAGACAAATCAGCATAGGTAAAAGTGCGGTGTAATATTAACATGCATACATGACAAAAATTATATACGGCGAAGTGGGCGCAGTAACAAAGGAAATTTTTTCATCACTGTCACGAAAAAAAAAAAACACGTGATAACATGGGTGATTATGTACAGCGATGACATTTAAGAACAATGCGTGAAAAGGACTCGATGAACTAACAAGGAACATGTGTAAACAGCAAACAACAATGCGCTAAAGGAACTAACAAGAAACAGGTGTAAAGCAACGAGAACAGCAGTCTAAAAAAAAGCATTTGTGAAAACTAAACATGTGTGAACAATAAAAGTTCTTGTACGTTCGTTCGCTCAAGCCAATTTATATATATACATATATATATATATATATATATATATATATATATATATATATATATATATATATATATATATATATATATATATATATATATATATATATATATATATATATATATATATATATATATATATATATACAGCGGTGGGCGGCAAAGACAAAGTGTCAAGAACGGCAAGGTGCGCTCTTTCTGTCCACTCTGTCCTTTTTCCTGTGTTCGCGCGCTGCAAAACCCTGCAATTATGTTCCGTCCCTTCGCCCTTTGGCGAGACCTAATTGCTCAGGATTAGGAGATGGCCTGACACCGAATGAACGACAACGTATACATGTATAGACATAATATGCAGTTTGCGAAAATACAGAAAAGACGAAGCTAAAGTATTAGTGGCTCGCACTGCTATAACTCGCCGAGTTGTCGACAAAGTACGAGACGCTTGTAAAAGAATTACACCAGCTCCCGCTAAAGGGAACCATGTGTGTATGCGAAGCAGCGGGGAGATCGTTTGTTCGCTTGAGCGGGAGATGGTGTAATTTTTTTAGGAGGTGGTTCGCCAGGTTCTTATACTGGGGTGAAGTCCCGCGCCGTAAGCTGCATCCATCCATTCAAAGCGTCGTGGAACGCAAAGAGGAACGCTACGCGCGTCGTGTCTTCCCTTTAGCCTGGCCGTTAATTCTCACAGGGCGAGCGGGGAACGCGGTCGACAGGCGCGCGAGAGGGGGGGGGGGGGCGTCGGAGAGGAGAGAGAGGGGGAGGGGGCGCGCATGCGCAGTGGGGGTACGGACGCCGCGGAAGTGATGGATGGACAAAGCTCCCGCCTCAAGCTGCTTCGCATCTAAAAGACAGGCTTGCGACCGCACATGCACATTGCACCCTCAGCGGCTTAACCTGCGCATGCGCACACATACAGGCGAGCTTCATGCTGTTCCCAGAAGGGACTCGGAATCCAGAACCCAAGATGCTGCCGTTCAAGAAAGGTGCTTTCCACATGGCAGTGGACTGTCAGGTGAGCGCTCGAGTGGCTACAATTCACCGACGTGCTCTCTTGGCTCAGAAGTGCCTCAAGGATCGGAGCTCGATCCTTTGTTGTTTTTGATATATATTAACGGCCTTCCTTCACAAGTAACAACATATAATATTCACCTATTCACCGACGATTGCATTATTTTTACAGAAATTACTTCAGACGATGATTGTAGTCACCTACAGTCCGACCTAAATATAATATCTAACTGGTGCAGTTTATGGCTAATGGAATTCAATGTTACCATGGGTAATGCTATGCACGTATTTAGGACACCTAACTCCTCCCGGTAATACTAGTTGAATAACCTTCCATTAGATCAGGTAAACTCGTACAAATACTTAGGAATTCATATCACATTCAACCTTACTTGGGCAACCCGCATTAACTAGGTAATTAGCAATACTAACCGAGCTCTTGGATACCTCAGGCGAAACATTTTAACAGCGAAGCTGTTTAGCAAATCGTTCCTTGTCCAGCGAACCTAAAAAGCTATCATCATAAACGGGTAGGTGCCAGAGAAATTGGGTAAATTACACTACTCACCAGTGGTCCACAAAAAATGAAGTAGGCAACAGTTAGCCCAGCAAATGGCTGCGAAGCGACGGCGAAGACCCCGAGTACGTACAACGAACGAGAGAATACTAGGGAACGGTAACGGCAACGGCTACTGCGAGAAGGCCCCGAAGCGATGCAAGGCCTACGCCAACGACGACATGCCCGTAGATCTATGAGAGGTGCGAACGCTTGGTTTCTGCGCGAGCTTCTGTCTGTGCAGTTTGAACACCCATGTCGTGTCTGTGACTGTCTGTGGTTTAACTCGAACCTCTCTGCGCTGAGAATCAACGTAGAAACAACATAACATCACCTATAGCTAATGCCTAGCAGCGACCTAGAGGCAACCTAGAAACAACCTGCATCACCTAGCTAAGGCCTAAAAACAACCTAGAAGCAACCAGATTAGTTTTCAGAATCGTCCAGTTTCGCCGTTTCAAACTTGCGCGGCTTAGTGCAAGCTTCGCCAATTTTCGTGATAATCCCGACTGTTTAAAACTATTACTTTACAAAACTTTAATACGTCTGAAATTGGAATATGTTTGATCAGTCTGGGACGCTCATAACACTAACCTAATTAACGCATTAGAATTAGTTCAGAATAACGCAGCTTGTTTTATTCTTTCCAATTATAACAGAACTGCGAGCGTAACAGCCATGAAAACCAGCCCATCACTTTCATATTTTGCGGCCCGGCGTAAAATCTCCCGTTTATCATTGTTTCATAAAATATTTCATCACACAACATCGCATGGCATATTTGTTCATACCCCGCAGTATGTATCACGTCGCATCGATCATTATTATAAGGTTCATGTTCCTTCTAGCAACACAAACACATTTTTCCAATCATTCATTCCTCGGACGTCACAGGAACTGCCTTCCCGAAAGCATTGCATCTATTAGTGATAACTCGTTGTTTCGTGATGCCTTAAACAACTTTGCTAACTAGAATGCCATTTTATTTACCCGTATATCCTGTATGTCTTGTTTTTCTTGCATTTTCATATTTGTATCTCTTGTATAACCATCGACTTAATACCTTGTAATAGCTTCTTAGATTTTTCGCGGATTGTGTTATATTCCTACTGAATTATGCTTTGCTTATGTTGTACAGCTTCTCATTGTAACCTGTAACCCACTACCCTCTCTAATGCCCCAAGGGTACAATAAATGAAAAAAAAAAAAAGAAATGAGTGCCCCGTATACGCAGACCATAAGGCCCCGTACACTCGTTAGGTGGCGACAGGGAGATTCACCGATTAGCGCCGCCGGTGGCATGCAGGTGATCTTGTCGCTGTTGTGTAGGTTGCATTTATCTCCATGTCGACAGATATAGAGCCTGAACTAAACGTGTATGTTTATTCACTTGACAAATGCTCGGGCTTCGTTTATAAAAATGGTGCACCAGAAGTACACCTGCTAACAATATGGATATTGTATGTGAGCACTAAAACATTCAACATTTCCCGTGTCAAAATATGAACTTGAACTACTTTCTCATACATTCTCTTGCGTGTGTGTGGGGCGGGGGGGGGGGGGGTTGAGGGGGGTAGAGGGCGCTAGGCGAAACAGAGAAAGAGAAACGACTTGTCGGTGGTTAGGGGTTAGGTTAGGTTAGGTTAGGTTAGGTTCGGGGGGACGGCATGGAGAAGTCGGTTTTAGGCGATGCCATCGCCCGGCTCTCTATCGCCCGCGTTGTGTGGCCTGATCATGTCCGCTACACTATCTCTACGAAAAAAGAAAGAAAAAAGACACGTAAATAAAGATAATAACAGAAGCACACAATACAATACATAGAAAGTATCGAGGCAGGCACAGAACGAAATGGTATGATGTACACATCACACAAGAAAAACATGGCTGATCCTCAAGTCCCTAGATTTTTCCCTGCTCTTCAGGGAAAATCTAGGGACTTTAGGTATAACACGAAAGTGAAACGTGTCTTCACAGACGTAGTTGAGCGTTTGTTGTGCATTCTTTCACCCCAAGTGCGAAGGAAGGAATGCTACAGCATCAAATTGTAATGTTCCGTGAAAGAACGGCAAGCCGCTCGAAACTTGCAATGCGCTGCTCAAGCAGAAAGGACGCGCGGAAAGAACATACACAGGATGAGCGCGAACTGTCACAGTTGTAACTTATTTCTGTGTGAGCAGCGCGCTCCTTTCGCAAAAGCGGCCGCTGCTGTGAGCGAGGTGACCTTCGTGCTCTCAACGGAAACTTGCAGGCAGAGCGCAAGACGTACAAACCACCGAGATCACGAGATAAGCGCCCGCACGAGCGACCACGCCCTGTCGAGGCTCGCGCTAATCCGCGTGGGGGACGACTTTTAAAGCGCGCTCTTCGAGCCCTTCGCGCCATCTCGCTAGTGATAACAAAAACACGCTGTACCGCCGATCTCCGAGTACCGCCACCGGCAAATGGTGCACATAAATAGCTCGCCGTTAGCATAGCAGAGAACATGCCGTGTGTGGCGGAGTCGTTTCGCGTGTCGTAAGTTCGACTCCTGGTGACGGAACTTTTTCTTATAGTTTTTTTCTTTGCCATATGTTAGTCTTTATATTTTACAACGTCATATCCGTGACGGAAATGCGTCAGTGGAGCGGTGGTGGACCCCGGCATAAAACACTTTCGTGCTAAAAAAAAATTGGCCGCGTATCTGCGTGCTTCGCTGCAAATGTCGTGTAAAGACGATAGAAGAGGCGCTGTGTGAGATATGGACGCCATCTGGCAATACGTCGGGAAACATGAGTGCTGTGTTGCGTGCTGGTAGTCCCGGCGCAGCAGCAGGCGAAGACCGGCGGTGACCAACGCGACCGGCGGGGACGCCAGCCAGCCCGAAAACGCGGTTTGGCGCGAAGCGCTGAAGCAGAGAAACGTCCGCACTCAACGAGTACTCTCCACACACTCTTTTATTTACACGTCGCCTGAGTAAAACAGGAACGCCAGAGCGGCGCCCACAACCGGCAGCCTGAAGGCCGCCCACAACGCTGCTTTTTCATTTTTTAAATATTTTTTTTTTCACCTTCTTGGCCTTCTCAAAACTAAAGTTTTTCAACACCAACCCATGGCATTCGTACAGTGCAATACAGAACCGAAACCGAAACACAACAATGAGCTCGTGCGAAGGGCACGGAGGAAGGCAAATTTCAGCGCAGTCGCATTTTCAGCTTTGTTGAAACAGCGCTCACTAGACGACGACGAAGTAAAAGAAGGCACAGGACAGGCAGCGCCTGTCCTGTGCCTTCTTTTACTTCGTCGTCGTCTAGTGAGCGCTGTTTCAACAAAGATGAACGCATACCAACTCGCTCAAGCTTCCATTCTTATGCATTTTCAGCGCAGCTTAAGAAACTAGGGTCCTTAAAATTACGTATGTATGCATTTTCTATTAAAGGAACACGCCACCTAATACTTACCTAGTGATGTTGCACTTCGGATATGCATGATATTTACTTTTTGATCGACAACGTTCACAAGTATGAACAGCCGTACCAGTTCAAGACGGCTGGCCCTTGGGCAAGTGGTTCAACTTTGGCCGAGTGGCTGAATCGAGGGACGAGCCGACAAACAGAAAGACAGACAGACAGAAAGACAGACCAAAATTTCTGCGTTTAAGTTCCCCAAGAAAGACTATCGTCTTTAAAAAAGTTCTCATAGCGGGTCTTTACTGATAGCGGTTACGTATATTTTCACTTCAGAAAAACAAAACAAAAACAAAAGCAATACAGATGTCGAAGCGGTTTCCAGCCATATTTTTGTTAGACAAATTAAGACTTCACTTTCATGCATGCATTGTATATCGGCGTCCGATACATATGTGATGACGACGTTAAGATCGTATATATGTTGCGAATAGTAGTGACGTTATTGGTGCAGTAGAACCCCGCTGTTACATTTCTCACTGCTGCGTTTTCCCGGCTGTTACATCGTTTCCCGCCGGTCCCGGCATAGCTCCCATAGGATCCAATATATTGGGAACCCCGCTGTTACGTCGCAACTGCGGGACCGTTCCCGTATGATACACCCTAATGATACGTCGCGAAGGGCGCTCCTAGCCTGCCGAGCGACCACGAAAGAGAGCGGCCATGTTGACTTTTCACGCAGCTTGGCCTGGCTCGACCGTAAGATTAGCCTTATGAGTGGCGAAAGCGACACGCATAACGTATTTTCGGTTGCCGCGAACAAAACACAGCCTTTGAGATTCGTATTGCAAAGATGGAGTGTACGTACGTAATCGGTTTTAAACTCGTCTTTAGCGCTTACGAAAGTAAGGCCTTCGAGATTGGCATTTGCTTCCGCCGTCGCATTGGCGTATATACTCATTATCATTGTTTGTCGGAGGAGTTCGCGCTTTTCGCGGTCGAACTGGTCGCGTGTGCGTAGTTCTTTCACGCTACAACTGTTGGTGCCAAAAGAATTGCATACGTTGATTACATTTCTGTGGATGACACCGTTCTCAGCTCCGCGGTTTTATCCGTCGGCTAGATCGTGGCCGAGTGCGCCAATGCGTGCACCAGTGATGAAGTTTAGGAGTGCGTGGAGCAGGGGTTGTTTTCTTCGACGATCGCTTTCGGGGGTACTTTCACTTTCGCGAGACGTCCGACCGTCTACGACAGGGGTCTCAAACTCACCTCAGGCCGCAGCCACGAAATTTCATTCCGCAAGGGCCGGGTCAGTCAAGAACGCTGAAGGGGAAAGGTGGTGGTGGTAGGAGGGGGGGGGGGGGGGGGAGGGCAGTTTAAACAGAATGTTAGCTAAAGTTGCCGTTTCATTTGAAAGAAGGTCTTTCCATTCCCGTATCACATATAACAGTCATTCATTTCTAAAGGGGATTTGGTGTCGGGATTCTAGATGCATATCGATGCCGATCACCAGAATGACTGAAATCTGGACGCCGAAATATAGAGCTTTTGTTCCACGACTATGTGTCAACACGTGGTAATTGCACAGGGTGCCTAAAAAAAATGCTAGGGCCACTGCGAAATCATCTATTGGGCTAAAAAACATTAGAAGAGAAACCCGTGCGTCGGCTTTGCCCGCCAAGTTCCTTTCTGGTGAGGAAAGTTGTCCACTGCGGCTTAAAGGCTCAGGAACATACTTATTAAGGAAATCTTAAAAATATATATGTGGGACGAAGACTGTCAGGTGTGGGCCGCTAGCGGAAGGTCCGCGGGCCGCGTGTTGAAGACCCCTGGTCCATAGGCGTGCGCAGGGTTCCCTATTAGGGGGGGGGGGGGAAGGTTAATCGCAGCGCCCCCCTCCTTACTAAGTCAATGTACGAGTTGCGCCCCCCCCTCTTAGGTGACTAGGGGGGCCGGCCCCCCCCCCCCCCCTCTGCCCCCCCCCCCCCCCTGCCACCCGTGCGCACGCCTATGCCCTGGTCTACGACGAGCCACGGTGGTCCGACACTATGCCAACAATGCCGACGCATCCGGTGACAATCTCCCGGGAATCTCCAAAAGGGATCGCTTGCCAGATGTCGGCCGTGTTGGCACTATATTTATTAAATAGATATGACACCGCAGGTGCTCGAAAAACGTTTCTCGTGCTGCTCGGGCATGAGTAAACGCTCCAGGCAACGTTGCACATTTTTTTTCAAGTGTAAGTATCGAAATGAAATTCTGTGTACCACTAAATATTTTTTTCGTTTTCCTTGTTTCTCGGTTCTTGCTTTTCCCGGCCCTTAGGTTTATTTCTTACGGTCCCTTCGAAAACGTATCAGCGGTGTTCTACTGCATATAAATCAATTATTTCTGGGGTTTTACGTGACAAAACCATTACATGATTATGAAGCACGCCGTAGTAAGGGTTGCAGAATTAATTTTGACCACCTAGGTTTCTTTAAAGTGCACCTCAATAAAAACCTATAAAACGGGTGTTCCGGCATTTCGACCCCATTGAAATGCGGCAGCCGGGGTCGGGAAGAGAACCCGCGTCCTCGAACTTAGCAGCGCGACACCTTACCTGGATATATAAATTCGACAAGAGAAATCCAAGAATGCTGCCTTGCGAAACATCACCATTGAAATACACCTGAAGCTGGATAAGTTCTGGTAGATAAAAACTTTGCGAACGGTGCTTTTATGTAGTAATTTACAGGTGCCGAGGTCACTCTTCTAATCCCAAAAAGGCAATGTTTTAGCGATAACGTGCCACGATTCAATTTGTCGAATGCTTCAGAAAAATCTAAATATATTCCAACAGCAAGCTGTTTTTCCTCTACTGCTTATGATATAGTTTCTGAAATAACATGCTTCGTAAACCAATTTTCGCGAGAAGCAAACTGAACTTATTTGCAAGAGCACAAGTCTTAGAATGTAGCAGTTTCTTCAAACCTGGTAGCAGTGAAACTGGGCGCTTGTTGGCAGGACTATTTTTTATCTCCGCTTTTAAAAATTGCAAATACCGATTGACATTTGCATTTTCTGCATGCGCCAAGCTTCGGTGGAAAAGTTTTAGCACAGCCGACTACTACGTATAGTCTGTGTAACGTCTACTAGGAAAAAGAATATTCTTGTAGACGTGTGCATACGTCTTGCACAACACAGCTCAAGTATCCCTATGTGGCACCTTAGTAACGTTCACTGGTGAGTGCGTATACAGGGGGTTTGAAGAAACGTGTCCGAAAATCATACAAAATAATATAACATGCAATATTTCCTCGCTGCCTTCATAATCACCTTTTCTGTGGCGGCAGACATCTTAGGCAATAGAAATAAATGACTGCAGTAATTAATGAAATTAATTAACGTTTTAATTAGCGGAGACAGGTGGTCATATCAAATGGGAAAATTGGAACCATTCCCACGAAGAGTCCTCAAATCTCGTAAATATCAGGGTTGGGCGGGGGTTGTGGGGGGTATGCAGTACACACTTGCACCTTACTCATACTTCTCTCTTCATACCTTTACTTATTGTCTCGGTTCGAATGCCTGGTTCATGAGAATAACTCATTGACAAGGCCTCAGGCAGGCAGGTGATGTTCTGCCTTTAGCCTTGCCATCTAAGACACTCGCTGTTTCAAGCAATCTCAAATGAATGAATGAATGAATGAATGAATGAATGAATGAATGAATGAATGAATGAATGAATGAATGAATGAATGAATGAATTCAGCTTGTTTCATAAAGCATTTATTTTGATCGTTTTTTTTTACTTTTTCACTACGTTGCAGGCCCCCGTGGTCCCTGTGGTGCTCAGCAATTACAAATCGTTCTTCTGCTACAAAGACAGAATATTTAATGATGGTGAGTTGCGCTTGAAAATATTGGAGTTTGCGTTTGGAGTTTGACATGAAGATCATCATGTCCCTATCTACTGCATGAGGGCTTTTCCTCAGTGATGATCCTCCCTTGTGCCAGGTAACGCCACCTTATGCGTGCAAGTTTTCAAATTTTATCGCATATAGTTCTCTACCGTCATCGAGTGCGTTTCCGTTCTCTTTGGACCTACTCTGTAACTTTAATAACCTTACTATCACTACGCATTATTACACGGCCTATTCAACTAACACTACGCATTATTACACGGCCTCAATCAACTTCATTCCAACCCCCGTTAGCTCTCTATAATTCGCACTTTCACACTTACTTCTGTCTTCATGTCTCTCAGCTTTAGCACTAACCCAATATATGTCAGTGAAATGCAATGACTGCGCACGCTTATTTTCAAGGATAGCGGAAAGCTGTTAGACACAACTTGCTAAAACCTGCATGCTACGTATACTCCAACCAATTATTATTCTCCCGCAAATAAAAAAAAAACAAAAAATAAAGGGTCCTTACCTCATACAACTACAGTATGATTGTTATATAGGCATTCCGTAATGGGAGACTGCGGATTACGTTCGACCACCTGGCTTCACTCGCATGCGGTAGCTCACCATGGCTATGGTGTTGCGCTTCTGATGTCGTGGTATCAAGGCCGCAGCAGTCGCAATCCAATGCGGTGTAGAAAGGAAAACTTATTCTATGCCAAAATTTAGGTGCACGGCAAAAAGGTTACAAGGGACTCGAGTTTATTCCAAAGTGCGCTGCTATACCGGGTGCCTCAAGATCAGATGGTGGTACGTCTTTGGCACTTAAAACACCACAATTCAGTTAACTTAACCACGTACACTTGGGCTTCTTTATAAACGTGCGTCTAAATCTAAATACACGAACGCTTCTGTAATGTACTTCGCCCCTGCTTAAATGCGATCGTCGCTTTTGTAAATATTCTTATGAAGTTATATATTGTGGTAAAACCTCTTGTGCGAAGTCCCTTAAATAGATCCTGAACCACTTTTCCAAGTAATTATAAAATAACTTCACTGTCGGAGTTTATTGTCTTACGAATCGATCGCCGCAAAATTCTTTCGAATCCGCCAAGAACGAGCGGGGTTACAGGGATTTGTCGCACGATTTATGCGTTTTCTCTCTTCTTTCTTCCCGACGAGCGCGCTGGAAGCTACACAGGGAGGGTTGACAGGGGGGAAAGAAGCTACGCCAGCGCGCATCATGAAACGCGATCGCTCTCTCCCGGTGTGATACTGGTGCGCGCTAGTGTTGCTGCTGTGTAATTTTAGCACACTGTAAAAGGTGTTTCTTTTAGAAAATACAGATTTTTAATAAAAGTCCTGGGATAATCAGGCTCCTTTCGTTTTCACCCACGAACTCTACATCGAGGCAGAAATACTTTGCCGCAGCCAAAGTGACTAATTAACAAAAGCTCGTTAATTAACCTCTAACTACTGACTTGAGGGTCATTGTTTACATGCGAAAGTTGTGACAATTTATGACATATCCATTTTTTTAGAACTCACAAAAGTTACACGCAACTTTAGATATTCATCGTCGAATTTTCGTGCCGGTATCGAAACTGACCGCGCCCGGCGCGCAGGAAAACGTGTCCATTTTGTTATGTCAGACCGGAACTCCCCGTGACAAAGATGTGACGATATTTGAACCGAGGGGCGTCGAAGCAGAACCTAGTTAGGAAAAACGGCAAGTATATAGCGTGAAATACAGAAGCAGCACATACCACACGCGAAAAATAAGCGGTCTACTTGTGTATTTCAGACTACTTGCCGGAGGTGACACCTCTAGGCGTGTCCTTGTGTAGGTACACGTACACATAAACTGAAAATCTTGCGGGAATCTGACCCCCCTCCCCCTCTTGTGGAGCTTCAGGGCAGATATATTGATCCCTTTTCCGCGTACGATGCGCAAGCGCTTATATAATACAGATGTCGGCTCGTTCAAGCGAGACCGAGGAACATCTATGTCAATCACGCACATAACTCACGCACAAAAAGTCAGGAGGCCATCACTGCGGTACACCGATCAAGGCAATTTCACTTGCGCATCGTCATCATCACTTTTGTGACCTTGTGTTTCACGAATTTATTTAATTCGCATGCTCATGGGCAAATAAACAAGTCCCGCATGATGTGCAGTTCTTATTCGTTCATCAGTGCACGCGTGACTTGCACGCAGGTGTAATAAAGCTGACCGTGCTGCCCGTAGTCAGCACCGACGGTTTGACCACGAATGACGTGTCGGATCTGACGAAGCGCGTCCAAAGCCTGATGCAGGATGAGCTGGACCGACAGCTTTCCGAAGTGGAAGAAACGCAGCAGATGGTACCCCTCGCTACCGGTGTTCAGCGGGCAGTTGTCAGCGACATACACTTCGTCAGCTCAGCATCGAACGAGTCAGCACTAGCCACTAAGGAACGACCCAGAGATGCCCGAAGGACCAACCGCCTCAAACGATCCACCTAACTGTGCCCAACTTCTGCACGTGCAACGGGGCAACGGAGGTCTTCAATGACCACACCAGCTTCGAGACATTACGAGAACTCGACCGCAGTGCGGCGGCGGGTAATAAACGTTGGTGATGAAGCGCCCACCGTGCATTTCTCTGCGACTGCGACATAACTCTCCTTTGCAGAGACAACAATAAGTGTGTACATCAGTGGTTGTCGAAAAACAGCGGTTATCGAGAAGGACAGTGGCGGAACTAAAGAGAGGTTACCGAAAAGAAGCAAATGGCGATATTACCGGCTCTTAAGTGCCTTTTAGATTTACTGTATATGTTCCTTATACAGTAACTATAGTGTGTGTCTCTCACTCAAGAGTTCTCAGGTGGTTTGGGGCAGCTATCTCTTTTCGGGAATATGATCACTTTCGCGAGTCTCGGTCCCGGAGGCGTCGGCGTCGGCGATTCGTATACGTGCAGATACCATAGCAGTGGTTCTCAGCCATGGATGTTTGGGGACCCCTTGTGTACTGGTGGAAGTGATGAGGAACCCCTTGCAGAGAGAGATAAAGAGAAAAAAAACAAAGGGGGGGGGGTCATAAATTATCACAACATGCAGCGTGGAATAGGCGCCTTTTATTCTTTTATTTCTCCCTGGCAAAGAATGGTCAAAATGATGTGCCACGCCAATTCGATTCCAACAGCTTGTCAATAAGTTGCGCGGTCTGCTGCCACATTCAACCTGTTTCTAGCTATACTTGCTCTTCAAATATGTAAGCCAGAAAAAGTATACTCGCGTGCCTATGTTGTTGAAAACTGTAACAAAAGATTTACAGCCATCTCATGGACAAGGGGAAGCATAAGTCATCTCTGCCGCAATTCAATATTGTTATGCGCTGAAGCATACCAAAAATCAGAAGGGGCCGCTGTCACGGGACATAGTGTGCCCCCCCAAAACGGAGGTTTTCTTGTTTTTTCTTCGAGGATCGGTTTCGCGGACCCCTATTTGAGAACCACTGCCGTAGAGCATTCATAACTCCATATTCGACGCATGTCTGAATTTCCCCGGCGGCACGTTCTGCACTTTACACGATAATCGCTCCAATAGAACTAAACCAGACCGACCTATGTTCACAGTTGGGTATAGGCTGCAGGACTGCACGGACCTAATTGCTCTAAGTCGCGCCTGGGCCCGCGCATTTTCAAGCCCGTTGAAGGAAATATATGCGTATTTAAGTGTTGTAACGGATACGGTAAAACTGTAGTGAAAGCAAAACATAGCAGTGGGAAAGAAAAAAAAAGCTAGTCATAGGCGGGGACGAAATTCGCGGTATTGTCCGTGGCATATCTGCTGCCCATTTTTACCAAAATATAGTAATTTACTATAATTTATGCGAATTTCAGACCGCATAAATTGTACCGTGTACAGCAGCAACAACGCTAGTAGCGATTTTTTTTTTTTTTTGATGCATCGTGTATACTAGAGGTCTCAAGCACGCGCGGCCCGGCCCGCACATATGACCGTCTTCATCCCATTTGTTTTTATTTTCTTAAGTATGTACGTGAGCTACATTGACATCACCGGTCTCGAGCATCCTTTTCGTCAGGACATGTGGTTACCATGTGTTGAAACATAACCGTGGGACAAAAACTCGGTTTGATCCCGGCCGCGGCCGTCGCATTTTGATGGAGGCGAAATGCTATAGAGGCTCGTGTACTGTGCGACGTCAGTGCACGTTAAAGAACACCAGATGGTCGAAATTTCCGGAGCACTCCACTACAGCGTCCCTCGTAACCATATTATGGTTTCGGGACGTTCAACCCTAGATATTATTATTATTAACAAAAACTCCATATTTCAGAATCCGTGTCCAGATTTCAGTCATTCTGTAGAACGGTATCGATGTTTCTCCAATCCCGACTGCAAATTCCTTTCAGAAATGACCTGTATATGAGATATGGGAAAGGCTTCCTTTCAAATGGCAACGTTAGCTGTCATCGCGTTCAAGCCACTCCCCCCCCCCCCCCCCCCCCTTCAACCTTCTGCACTTTACTGCCCTGGCTCTTGCGGGACTGCATTTAGTGACTGCGGCCCGCTGGCTATAAGGTGAGTTTGAGACCCCTGGTGTATACGTAGAGGACGTAAAACTGCAATGAATTCTCATATTCTACTTATCTGCTGGCGTAAAGGATCCTTTGTTGATATGCTCACTAAAGTGCAATCTTTTAACAAATTTTTTTCAATGAGAGAATATGTGCAACCCAGAAACGTCTCAGACGTATTGCATAATTGCACAAAGCGTCGCGGGATACCGCCACTATTCGTTAGAGCACTGCATACGGGCCGTGATTTTCGGCCCGGGCCCGGCCCGGACCCGGAATTTGTTGAAGTTTACCCGCCGAGCCCGGCCCGGTGATTCAATACGCGACCCGAGCCCGGCCAGAAACCGAGAAAAAATTTCGCCTACCCGGCCCGGCCCGGCCCGACGGCAAATCAGGCCCGACAGAGGCCCGAGCCAATAATATAGGTGGTGTTGCCAGAACATAGCATCTACAGAAAAGTGTTTTAAGTAGGGAATATCTACGCTTTGTTGGCGAATATTTCGCTAACAATTCTACTTTAACCTACGGTAATTTCGTGTAAAAAGGGGCTCACGGTGGAAAGAGTTGAGTCGACATGCTGGGTACAATGAACGTTTGTTCGGCAATGGTATACTATAACTTTTCTTTTTCTTTTTTTTTTTGCTTACGCAATGGGGATCATCAAGAGCGCTTTGTAGCAGATATTGCAGCAAGGAAAGTGATTTGCAGCATGAGTTCAGTTTCGATAGGAAGTGCAATAAAAACAGAGGGGAGAGAGAACACAACGCTCTCATTGCGCTCTTTACTGAAACCTAAAACATGCTCTAACGACAAAGCCAATCATGAACCCTTCTGGATATGTAACACATGCATAGGCGTGCGCACAGGGGGGCAGCCCCCCCCTCCTATTCACCTAAGAGGAGGGGGGCGCAAAGTAAGCCCCACACATTGATATAATAGGGAGGGGGCGCTGCGACTCGGGGGGGGGGGGGGGGGGCACAAAGTCAGCGCCATACATTGACGTAATTGGGAGGGGGGGGCGCCGCGGCGATACCTTCGCCCCCCCCCCCCGCTCCCCCTGAAGGGGAACCCTGCGCACGCCTATGAACACATGTCTTCAGCATGTCTCCACCTTGCCACAGCAAGATGGACGAAGAAAGCCAAGTTTATTACCTTTAATTGCTGTATGTACACTAACCTAGATAAAAATTATAACGAACCGTGTGCACCACGTGCACTTTTAGAAATACGTATAGGCAGGCGGAAGGACGAAGAAAGTATTTGTGGTAGCATTCTTTTCATATATCATATATATTTCATATAACACCACTGCTACTATATATAGTCCATAAGTCTTTTGTGGCATAGTTTACAGTTTATTTCTTCACGTGTTATTGTGCAAAAAATGGAATTATCTTCAGATTCGGGCTTTAAGCACGCCATCCACCGTTGTATCACATAATCTGCCACGCTAAAGTTTCTCGCACCGCAAGGGTGCACATCTGCCTTGTGAAATGTGAAGACGTCGGCAGTCGTTATTGTTAACTTCCACCACTGCAGCAAATTTAGGATGTCTTTGAGGGCTTCTGCTTGCAGCTTTCAGCAGTGTATGTTATGCATGGCTTGCACCTCGCACTTCTTTTCTTCCGTATCATAATGCTCTATGCCTTCCTAACGATGTTGTACTGGTAGAAGGTGACCACTGCATATGCGGGTCGGACTGGCAGGAGGTGGACGAAGCAATTTCGATCTATTTTTGTCTTCGTTACAGTTTCGCAGTAAAGGCGCAAATAAGCTTCTCGACGCTTACTCATTGGATGCCTATGGTTCGCGGTAAAGGGACATCACCCGGCACGCAATTCGTAATTTTTTTTTTTTCAAGCCTGATATTTCGTCAAGCGTATATATTTTGAGTCACACCCTTATGCTGTTTGAACCTATGCTATTCCTTCACATTTCAACGGTGTTGTGGCAGTGTCATGTGGCTCTTACACTATACCTGTATAGCGCAGGGGACTCAAACACGTGGCCCTTCCCTAAAGGCCCGCGGCCCGCACATGACTGTCTTCGTCCCAATTTTTCGTTTTCTTTATAAGTATGTTCTTAAGCTACACAGGCATGACAGGTCTAAAGCTTTTTTGTCGAGAGGCATCCCCTGCGGCCACCATGTGTTGATACCTAACCGTGAAACAAAACTCTATATTTCAAAATCGGCGTCCTGATTTTAGTCATGTTGAAGATAGGTATCGATAGTTGTTGGAATCCTGCCGCCAAATGCCCTTCAGAAACGACCCATATATGACATACGGGAAAGCTCTCTTTTAAATGGCAACGTTAGCTGACATTTGGTGCGATCTAGCCCGTCTACCCCCCCCCCCCCCCCTGCGCTTTTAAATGCGTTACTGTCCTGGCCCTTGCGGGAGTAAATTTTCGTGAATGCGGCCCCTTAGCTGAGGCGGGTTTGAGACCCCTGATACAGCGGAAAAAGGCGAAAGTTCAAATGTTAACACATTGGGCACACTATAAGCAGGCTGTGCACATCTATCTCGCGTCACATGACCACTGGGGGCCATGACGAACCCAAGGAAAAACAATGTCTCTGTATAGGAATTCTATGTAACGAGACTCCGTGCGTCCTGTCGTTTTAGTGGAGGGCTGGAAACTTCAAAAACGTTTCCTCGCTTTGGAGCTCTATGATCGCTCTTGCGATAAGTTACAGATATATATTTATTACATTACATTTATTACTGGCGATTACAGAATAACATTTGGGATATAAAATCATAACGATTGCAAATAAAGCACTGAGTAACTATATAAGCGCCTGGTATATCTACTTAAGGAGCAAACGAAGTTCTGTACTTGTCTCTAATAAGATTTCTCTAAATAGCTTGCCCCACATAAAAAAGGCGTATTTTTGCGAGAGAAAATGTGAAACATATATGTATGTATGCACAACGTATGTGGAACAACCATGAAGGGGCACTAGAAAGAAAAACGATTTCTCCATTATCAGTAAATTAGTCTTTAGCAATTCCTAAATCACCACGCTCGACGGTACAAGACTCTTGGTAAGTGAGAAAACGCGCAAAAAGGTAAATGTGGGTGGCGACGCCCCCTTTAAGTTCGCGCAGCAGACACCGTGACATCTTAGATTCTGACAGCATCTAATGGGACCTACGTGGTTCCTAATCACTAAAAATGAAGTACATGACCTCTGAGGGGGCCATAGACTTAACATACCAAGTTTCAGGAAATTCTATAGAGCCAATGTCGCCAAATACGACAAATACAGTTTGAAATCCGTGGCGTCACGCTCGGAGATTTCAGCGCGAAATTGAAAAAAAAAAAAATGAAATTTTGACCTCGATTTTCTCGTCTGATAATGAACTTATGATGGTGAAATGAATGACATTCGAGTTCTTAGACTTCACTTTATCAGTCTAAACCGATTCAGTGCTTCACTTTAGTGTCCATTTAAGAACCCAGCAAAGTCCAAGCCCGCCACCTCAAACCCGGGCCCGGCCCTAAGCCCGGAGCTTCAGGCCCGAGCCCGGCCCGGGCCCGCCGTGAGAACCACTTTACCCCGCCCGGCCCGGCCCACCGGCCGGGCCGGGCCCGGGTTTACGGCTAGGCCCGAGCCCGTGCAGTGCTCTACTATTCGCGCTGTTGCCGCTTATATATATATATATAGTTTCGATTACGTGGCGATTAGTAATAGTAAAAAATTTAGAAAGGCCTAAAACAGGAAAACAAATATAAGTAGCCTAAAATAGGAAGGCGGTTTCGTATCAAACGTTCACATTGAATGAGTACAGAAACACGATACAGACGGTGCCCTTAATAGCTATGACAATTAAGCACGAAGCATCGTCAACTACCTGTTAAGTTGAGACAATAGAAAATTAAGTGCCCATGGAAAATTGCCTGAAACGGCTCGTTACTCGCTCATCAGAAAAACCGAGAGTTCGGTATAACATGGTTTCTCGAACCCCCATCCTAACATCTTTAAGATGGCTCCTAATAGTTTCCATTGTTATAAGGCAAACTCAATTTCGATATTTTACTAAGCGGTAAGCAGAATGTTTTGTACTGTATACTCAAGGCGCGCCCACATAATTACATATGTTTTCAAAATCGCCTTGGCAACGTGTAAATGTGTAAACAGTACTAGACAGTCAAAAGAATAAAGCAGAGATCTTATTTTGGTAGCCCGTTAAAACAGACATAATGCAGCGACCAGACCGTAAAAAACAGCTAGTACAGTGACCTAGGTAATGTATGGGATGCAAAAGGCCAGCAAAGAACCTGTGCTAACATTCAAGTTATGATTGCATAAATTCTTTGAATAAAGATACCAGGAAGAAAAAATATGGTAGGCCAAGATATATTCTGTTAGGTAAACACGTCAGTACCAGTGGTGCTAAAGTTGTTAGAATCTTATTTGCATATAAGTTAATTCATTGCATGTAAGTCAAACTTACATCCACGAGATCCATCAAATCGCCGATATGTAAAAGCCACGAGACGCAAAGCAACCCCATCCTTGCACGCATCAGATTTCGTTACGAAGCAAGACGCAAGAGAATCTTCAATTCAATCTTCAATCTTCACACGCATTAGAGTACACGGCGCAGGACAGTGGTTAAGAGCAAGTGTCATGGCATTGGCGCAACTAAAAAGAAAAAAAAATCGAGAAAACAAAAGGTACGTGGGCTGGGCGTAGACGTCCGCACGCTTGTTTCTGTCGAGAATGCGGGAGCGCTGCCACATGAGACCTATCTGCCCTCACTGGAGGACACTGGCCGAAAGATAAAATTTCATCACTGCCTTTAGTTTTATTCAGATGGCTTAGTGACGCCAGTACCAGCTTTAGGATTGGTGTTATGACTGGCAGTCGGTGGCGAAGCGCTGACCATGAGAATCGGCGGGCGAGGCGTTCTCACACTGCTAGAACACCTGCATCCTTCCTGGAAACGGAATTCCCGAGACGGCAAGCGACCGACAATGGGCAGAATCTCGACCTCAAAGTCGGGGACGGCAAAGCCAGAGACAATGGTCCACCTGGGCTTGTATTGGTGTGCTGCGAAGACGACCTGACCCGTATGTTTAGACAGGAGTCGCCGCAAACCCTGTTCTGCCCTTCGGGGAAAAGAAGAGTGAGGAACGAGCCCGAGGAACCTGTCGCCTTTTTTTGCTTCCCCCACAAGTGTGCCGTTGACCACCTGACTAACCTGACCCTTGCTGTTTCAAGAGTGCAACGACCCCTCAGCGACAGTGAAATGGACTGTGCCATGGTGGGTGTGGTCGTGTGTGTGATTAGTGGTTATCAAGAAGGAGGAGCCAGCCTGAAGGGTTAAAACGACGGTGCTGAAATGGGGCTCTGAGCCCTCGGTAACAGGCTCATCCAATTCGCTCGTCGCTGAACTCTGACCTTGTCACGATGTAAATTGAGTGTACGAAAAGTGCCAGCAAACTTGTTATTGTTTTCCCAACTTGCTAGCAGCATTTCCTCAACCCGGAGACTCGACTACGCTACCAAACGGAGTCCGGGTACGACGCTGCCCTATCGTAGCAACAACCTGGTTGCCGATGAGGGACAACTGGTTGCAGCGGTTGGATGGATCCAAATACCCAGGCACGATAGTGGAGTTTGGTCAGCGATTATTGTTTCGCACGGTTGTGTTGCGATAGCAGTATCTTGTATCTTAAGATACACGATACATTATCGAATGTATCGGAAATACAGATACAGATACTTGTTTTGCAAGACGTATCGCGATACAGATACAAGATATGCAAAGTGTATCTAAGATAGTATCTAAGATACATGCATCTTCGATACTGCCCAGCACTGCTTGAGAGTGGAGTCTGTGAAACACAAGTGGTGCATTTGTTAAGCCAAACGTGATTCGTTCGAACTGTCCTGCTTTTTCTGGCGTAATGAACGTTGTCCTGTGCTTGGCTTCCTCGGCTAAGATGTTCAACTGGTCTTCAATATTTATATTTCTCTGTGAAAGCTTGTTCATTTAGCCTTAGGTGGTCTGCAAGCCGTGTGTCGTCGCTCTTCTTGTCCACAAGTACTGGGCTGCCGTACTCTGAAGTTGTTTGAGTCACAGTCTCATTGTCATCCGTGGAGCACAGTGGTTCTGCTATTTCTGCCTGTTGCATGTCAAGAAGCCCATCCCGCCCACAGTGTCCGTGAAAGCCAGTCACAGAGCGATCGGTGGATGTAGTGATGTATTTCACCACACCTCTTTGAAGCTCATATTCTTCTGTGGCTCTCAATTTAAGGTTCGACTGCTGTTCTAACGGCACTAAACCTGCGAATGGGCAATCGTTGTTTAAGTGGTAGAAGCGAACGTGCTTCCCACTTCGGCATAAGTAACGAAAGGCAAGTCGGTGAAGGTTCGGCCCACCAATAGGCCAACACATTGTGCGTCGTCAGGAACCACTAGCACAGGAATCTTCTCGGCCACAGTGCCATCGATGCTTATCTTTGTGTTGCAGTGACCAAGGCCAGACGCGTAGGCAGATTTTTTTTTTTTTTTTGGGGGGGGGGGGTGCATCTCCTTGATCTGAAGTGCTGGCCGGCCAGGAAGATGTGGTCGAGTGTCATCTTGTGCTGTGTGCCATGGCAAAAAAAAAAAAAAAAAAATCGGAAGGAGGGGGGGTGCACACGCCCGGTGTGCCATCCACTGGCTACGCCACTCACCAAGGCTTCTGGTTGGTGGTACATTCTTGTTCCCAAAACCTGTACAGAGGAGTAGGTTTCTGTACCATCTCGATGCCGCATCGCGCCGCTGCTGACGCACGCGACAAACAACCCGAACTGCCCGTGTCGATGAGACCTACGAGAGCGAAGTCATTATTGAAAATTACTTCCTTGAGCAACACATGACCAGCCCCGGTGTAAGGAAGTGCTTCTCTGACGACGTTAGACTCGTTACGCGAGAAAGATTTGCAGTTGCATTGCGTGTGGTCAGTTGCTTGGCAACGCTGACACTTAAGCGGGCGCTTAGGCTCCGGACAATCACGTGCTATGGCGCCGTAGACGTTGCAATTGTTGCACTTGCGCTCACCGTGTTGGTTGACAGGCGGCAATTCCAGGCGTCGATCTGTTCCTTGGTTTTCGTCGCTGGTAAATTCTCTTGTGGTGGGCAGGCCGCACTCCGAACCCGATGGTGACACAAGGCTTCGATTGCGCGATCCAAAAATCTCCCGCCGTTCTCGTTCGATGCGCTCGAACTCTGCAGGATGTCATAAAGTACAGGTCGTCGTCGTCGTCACGCTTCCTTCCCAAGGGCATGGTGCAGAGTTCGCGAGACCAACCCGTGAGAACTTGTTTTCGCGTATCGTTGAATTCGATGTTTACTTCGCGGCAAGGCAGAGACGCGCCTTGGAATAAAAGTAGGCGGTTGTGCTCTCGTTAAGCTGCTGCACGCGCTCTTGCATCCTGCGCCATCGTTCCGCAACGCGAGTTTGGCTCACAAAGGTTCGACGGAAACGTTGCTCGAACTCTTCCCACGACGTGATTTGCGAGCTCCTCTAACGATACCAGTCCCTGGCAGCTCGTACCAAACGGGCTTTGGCAGTTTCCAGCGTGTAGGCAGCAGGCCACCCGTGGAGTATCGACGTTCGGCGAATGTTGTCGACCCATTCACGCACCGAAGGAGCGCCCTCGGAGCCGTCTGATGTTTTGGCTTAGGTCTGGAATCACCTGGAACGTTGGCGCTAGTTGAGGCTGCGCCGCGCCGGCCGCAGTCACTCTTTCCAGGAGAGTCGACAGCAGTTGGGCCTTTTCTTGGAGGACTTGGAGGAGGTCGCGAGCCGTGAACGTGTCTCCATGGACAGAGTCCGGATGTCCACCATCAGTCGGGTAGACTCTTCCCTCGGTCCGTTCCATTTAGGATTAGTGTAACCAGTTCCGTTCACTGATCAAACTCGCGTTCACTCTTCCGGTGGCGACTGGATGGTAATCCCACTTCTGAAAATGTTGTCTTCGGGAGTCGTTGAAGACACGAGACATTGCAGAGAAGAAAGATAATTTAATAAAACATCAGAGATAACTTGCCACACAGGAAACACAACGCCACACATGCGAACAGCACGAGAGACTCTAATGGTGATGATGATGATTGCCTTTATGAACACAGGCGTGAGCACGGGGGGGGGGGGCGGCCGCCCACCCTAGTCACGTAAGAGGGGGGGGCGCAAAATCTTCCCCATACATTGACCCCCTAGTCACCTAAGAGGGGGGGGGGCGAAAAATCGCCCCATACATTGACCCCCCTAGTCACCTAAGAGGGGGAGGGGGCGCAAAATCTGCCTCGTACATTGACTTAGTAGGGGGGGGGCGCTGCGATGAACCTTCGCCCCCCCCCCCCCCCCCCGATGGGGAACCCTGCACACGCCTATGTTTATGAATGGCTCATAACGTGAACGTCTTCTTCCACCGCTCACACCACCGCTCCACCGTTCCTAGGGGTGCTAGCGATGTTCCAAGATAATCTTCTGATGTTGTGAGAAACGCGGTGAATATATGGAATCACAGGAACATTCTTTCTTCTATTCTCTGCTGCAACTTTAACAATTCTAGAAAGTTGTCGTTTGAGATACCCACATCATTTTCAAAACCACAGTCCCCAAATTCCTCAATCTTCCCTCGAACCGCTCTGAACAACTCTTAATGAGGCACTGAATAATAAAGGTCTTCTATATCTACAAAGAAGCCATTGTACGAGCCATGTCTCATAATTCCTAAATGCACTACAACCTCCGAAGAACTGCTCACTACAGACGGGTCATTGCTCACCAGGCCTTGAAGATTCTTCTGCATGCCGGTACCGGCTGACAAGGCGCTTCCTACAACTTCCTAGAATTATTAAAGTTTTATTTGAACTCTGCGTTGTACAGAACAGATGGAAGACAAATTATATGTGCAAAGAGATGGTATCTGTATCGGTTCCTCGGTGGCACCCATCTTATGCGACATCCTTTTGTCTCTGGTTAGCGTCCACATTAGATCTACATTGCAGGATGAAAATGTTGTGAGAATATGCAGGTATGTCGATGATTTTTTTGTAGCGTTAGCTACACTTGCCTAGCTGGAGCCGATTTCACGTGGATGGTCATGAGCCGTGCTGCGCATGCGCGAGGATCAGTGATGTCACACAGCTGGGTCACCGGAGCTGGCATCTCACGCGCTCTCCGACACCGCCGCGCGCGGCTCGCCGCTGCTGGTCTGTGCGTTCGGGAGGAGTGGCGTCGTAGGCGCGGCAGACACGCTGGCGCCGGCGCGCGCGCAGACTCCGCCACCGCCGCGCGCGGCTCGCAGCTGCTGGTCTGCGCGCGCGCGCAGCTATTCGCCTTCGCTGTGCAGTCGCCGTCTGACACTGCGCTGGGGCCGCTTGATAGCGCCTCTGACTGGCGCTTGCAGGTGGGTAACGCCACGGAGAAAGAGAGCGCAAATGCTTCTCGACGGCGCAGAAGAGCCGAGAAGCTTATCTCATTGGATCCCGAAGTAGTTGCCTGGCAATTATTTTATTGTCTTGAAAGGAGCTACGGGCCAGAACCTCAACTGCCTAATTCGTAACATAGTTAGTGTCTGAGAATGAAAGCGAAGGACTAAGGTATACCTTTGAAATCCCCGAGAATGATGAGCTTCACTTTTTGAACATTAGGCTGCGATTCTCGCATGACCACATATGCTGGCAGTACCGCCCAAGGTCAAACAAGGCACTACTACCGTTTGAGAGTGCTCACTCCAAGCTAGTTAAGCAGGGAATCATAACGAATTGCCTCAACTCGGCCTTAAATAAGTCATGTGTTCATGCGATGTCAGCTTTCACAACGAATTCGTCCGGCTCAAGGAAGTTGGCTATCCTTCGATGGTGGTTTCAAGTGTTTATGAAGCGCTGCTGCAGAAAATTTAACGACCAGAAGTAGGCTTGTGCGAATATTCGAGCACTTCGAATATTCGAATTCGCTTCGATTCGAATTTAAATGATTGGAAATTTCGAAGTATTCGAAATGAACGAATAGGTGTATATTAGTCCGCATGTAACCCCCACTGTAAGGGTGGTTTCACTGTAGTAGAAGAATGCTATACAGTGAGTACACCTTTACAAGCAAAATCCGCACTGCCGCGAAGCCCCACTTCAAGGTTAAATGAACATATTACCCTCACATCGATTCATCATTTTTTAAGTTTAAAAGCGTGTTATACTGGCTTTCATGCTCTAAGTACAGTAAATTTTAAAACGTAAGGTACAGGGTATGTCCGAAAAGTAATGTCTGTGAGTGGTAGAAAAAAGAGGTTTTGATCATATCCTTATTAAAAGTTTCAAAAATGGCTTCTCCGGCGCCGATACATCGCTTTCAGCGAGATTTCCAGGCATCGAAGACGTCACGGTAGGCCGCCTCTGGGATGTCCTTTAGAGCCTTGGTGCAAGCCTCGTTGACTTTTCCAACTGTCCCGAAATTATGTCCTTCCATGGAAGTTTTCAAGCGCGGAAACAAAAGGAAGTCTGTAGGAGCCATGTCAGGACTTTAGACTGGCTGGGGAACCCTTGGCACCTTTGAATCGACAAGGAAGCGGGTTACGGCGATTGTGGTGTGGGCTGGCACATTTTCATCGGTGATGGTCGTTGACGGCCGTCCAGCGCGGGCTTCAATGCTGATCTCTTTACGACCTTCTAAAAAGGTCTTGTGCCGCCGGTACACTTGGCGTTCTGACTAACAGTTATCATGAAAGGCCACCTTTATCACATGAAAAGTTACAACTTCGGACTTACCGTGTTTCACTCCAAACTTGATAGCAATCCTTTGTTCCAACGAGCGCAACATTGTGACTTGCACGCTAAAACAAAACGAGTTTCACGGAAAAGTCTATCCTTACTAAATCTCCAGATAGTAGCATAGGAAACTTCAGTGCGACCGCGCGTGCGTTAGCTAACTGCCCCCTCCCCCAATAACAACCGGTCTTAGCGTGTTGTGAGGTATAGACGCTTTACAATATAATCACTGACATTACTTTTCGGACAAACCCCGTATTTTACAGGTTATCACTTGCATTCTAGCGAAAGTCAAATCCTGCTACTATTCAAAGTTGCTTCCACTTCCTTTGAACCAAAAAGAATGACATTTGCACATGCCTTGATTCAATATATATATATATATATATATATATATATATATATATATATATATATATATACCCACACTCTTCGAATTCGATTCGAAATTATTCGAACAAATCACTATTCGCTTCGAACCTAAAATTTACTATTCACACGAGCCTAACCAGAAGGCAACGTTACAGCAGAGAATACAACAGTGGCGTAAATCCAGCAAAACAACAGGGGGGGTCCCGGACGCGTATTATGATTTCCTGGCGCGGAGGCGCACGCGAGAGAGAAAAAAGAGAGAGCGAGGAGGACGCCAGCGGCTCCTCCGCGACCGCTTGCACGCTATTGGTTCTCCTCTTAGGGTCACGTGGCTGGGCACGCGAGAGCGTTTGCGAACGCACGCACGCACGGAGTGAGTGTTTACGGCTGTTCCGTCGTACGGAAGCACCCTCCTCCTAGCCACGCCAGCCACGCGGCAGATTCGCGCCACGCACATGGCGGACGCTCAAGTACGCGCGTCTGTTCCGAGTTCCGCTTGCCCATCTCACGTTGAGCGGGTTTCAATAAACGTGCTTCCGAGTGACATGTTGGACACGAGTACGCCTACGTGCGAAATAAACGCCAGATCTGATAGCCCATGTAACATCGAACAGGTTTCGATGAGCACGCGGACGTTCACGCGTGAGTTAGACCCAAGTTCTAACCGCCCATCAAACGTGAAGTGCCTCCGCGTCGACCTGTGCACGGACGGCGACGCACACGAGTGGATCGCCAGCTACAGTAGGAAAACCAACACGTCGACAGGGAAACCCGAAATCCAAAGAGGTAAGTTCACGTGTTCGTTTCTTCTACAAGTGGTGAATAGGCCAGTCTAATAATAACATTTGATGATATCGACGCCAATTGCGAAAATGCTAAATGCGAAAGCGCTAAATGCTCGCTCATCGTATCGAAAGGCGTAAGGGTGACCGCGCGGTCTAGGACGTACAGTCAGTACAGTGACATGTAGAAATGTTAAATGGGGCGTAAACACGCGAAAATGGACTATCGAAAATGCAAACATTACATGGCCGCAGGCCCGTAGCCAGGGGAGAGGGCGGGCGGCCCCCCCTCCCCCCCCCCAAAATTTTTATGATATATGGTGTTTTACCGAAAATAAATAATGGAAATAGGCGTTTTGCTCAAACAGTCAAAGTTTTCAGCAAGTGGGCGCACCCCGAAAAAAATTCCTGGCTACGGGCCTGCATGGCCGTATGCTAGGGAGGTTAATGCTTCAGCAGTGCTACAGTGTTCTAGCAGTGCGTTGCTTGCGGCGCGATCCGATCTGCCACTCAAACTTTTGAGCGAGCCAAACGGGCGACAGGGCCGCAAATAGAAAAAGTTAGTGATAAAATCTTCTGCAGTTAAGCATGGTTCAATGGACGCGGCTATTTCAGGCATGGCTTTCCAAAAATGGAAAATAATCTCACAATATCACCAAAATTCACAGTGAAAACAGAGGCCTCTTGGTTTCAGTTCAAAACAACCTTTCTAGTATACTAATCGTACCAGTCGTTGACAGTTTTGCGGACTTCAGCAGCGGCATTTCCATGCTGCAGCTGCGGCTTTAGTGCACAATATCATTGCAGCATTCAGTCCAAAACACAGCGTCGCGCCTTTCGATACGATGAGCGAGCATTCAGCGCTTTCGCATTTAGCATTTCCGCGATTGGCGTCGATATCATCAAATGTTATTATTAGACTGGGCCTATTCGCCACTTCAAAAAGAAACAAACACGTGAACTTGCCTCTGGATTTCGGGTTTCCCTGTCGACGATCCATGTCGTGTTGTTTTTCCTACTGTAGCTGGCGATCCACTCGTGTGCGTCGTGGCGAAGGGTGCTTGCGAAGGATGGAACAGCCGTAAACACTCCTCCGTGCGTGCGGAAACGTGCTCGCCAGCCCAGCCACGTGATCCCAAGAGAAGAACCAATAGCGCGCAAGCGCTCGTCGAGAGGCCGCTGGCGTCCTCCTCGCTCTCTCTTTTTTCTCTCTCGCGTGCGCTGCCGCGCCAGGAAATCATAATACGCGTCCCGCACTTTGCATGGCAGCCATCTTGATTATTAGAAATGTGCATTTTATTTTACACAAAAGTGAAAACTTTAAATAAAACAAAAAGAAAACACACAAATATTCATATATCGCGTTATTGCAATGCATCTGCACTGCCCGACGAATGAGTCTCATACAACGTTCTCAACTAGTTTCTACAACACAGTTCGAAACAGCCGATGAGTATTCGATGAATTTACACACTGGATATGAAACAAACGTTAAAGGAACACTGACACCAAAATTGAAACCTCGAGATGTTTGTATTGTTTGATTGTCTGTAAGCGTGCAAGGGTACTTCTGGCCGTTTATAACTGGCGGACGTTAGCTTTCAGTTATCTTAATTTGATTTTGAAGCAAGCGTGAATGCTCATCTGAGTTGACAGCACCTCGCGACATCTTCACTAGTATGGCGAAACATTGGTATTAATGAGAACTAACACACAGCAATTCCAAGGAAAGTATAGGGGGTGTTATTTGTAGTAATTAGAATATAAATGTGAAGAAAGTAAAGTGGACGAAAAGATAACTTGCCGCCGGCAGGGACCGAACCTGCGACCTTCGAATAACGCGTCCGATGCTCTACCACTTCGCTACGGCGGCGTGGATTGAAACTTCAGGAAACTTAGGAGTGTTAGGATTATTGGTCAGCTGCCTGCTCGTATATAGATCACGTGCTACGTGACGCCAAGAAGGTAGAAGAAAGAGTGTTCCACACTCGACCCCACACTATTTCCCCTCGCCTCGTTCTCTCCGAAAGAGCATATGACAAAGAAAGTTAGAGGTGACCGAAGTAACTTTCATGTCCCTTTAATCAGGTGCATACACAAAATATTTTTACAGATATCAAGAACTCGTTGCGCAGCTTATGTTTGCATAACAAAATTAGAGCCCGGTACACACATAAAGCCTTCTACTTGCTTTCTCACCGCGGGAGCGGTTGATTGAAGGAGCCATGGGGCGACGCCCTTGGACGGTTCGTTCTGTGTTACATCACTTCCTGCTTGATGTCCGAATAAACAAGAAGAGGGCATCATGCCATCATGGGATGTTTTGTGTCATTAATATACGGGAGATTGAAGTATGCGCTTTTTAATATTTTTTTCTTCGCAAATACGCAACTCTGAGCCTTCACATTGCGAGGGTGCATGGTTTCTAAAGCCCAAACCCCCCGTACGCGTTAGAACGCGTCAGCTCGTGGCGTGTGGACTCGGTGCCGCGCCCTTTCCCTATGGAGTGAGAGGACGCGCGGCTAGATGTAGCTGCGCGACCTCTCTTTCCATAGCAGTCGAGAAGGTGTGGAGAGGAGAGAGGAGCTGAATAACGAAGGAAAGAGAGAAACGAGCGAGGGCCTTTTTTTGTATCACCAAACACGTGTAACTCAGCTATTACAGCAGCGTTTCGAAACATTCTCACGGCTACGTGTTCGTTGATTGTAAACACTTTTGTTCATGAATAAACAGACTGTCCGAAAGTTAGCCACCAGCCTGGATATCGTGCGTGGGGAAACTTTCGCCTGCTGACATATTGCAGGAATGAATGAATGAATGTGACCTTTATTGAAATAAAAGGACGACTCTTGGTCGCTGTTGGGGATAAGGTGGGAAAGGTGTAAGGGGATTAAAGGGTGATGAACATCTTCACGTCACGTCCTCGCACGAATCAGTCGACCTCTCTGACATATTGCAGGAAAGCTGGGAGGTTGAATATTACAAAGTTTCGAGGTTTCTTCGTGTGATTCAAGAACCGCGCTAGGAAAGCCATGTAGATGGTGCGTAGAAGAGTTTTCGGGTAGCTCGTCACTGGACTCAATGCCTTGATAACATGTCACTGCTGTGCGTGCGCTTCTATCAACTCCAAGGCGATGACGATTCATGCTAAAATGACTGGGCGTGCAAGCACGGAAACAAGAGAGAAGTGAAGACACCACAAACTCCGCTTGCGGCTCACTAATTCGGCTCTCTGTTATTATTCTAAGGTAATGAAGAGTTGGCCGAAGCGTCTAAATCACTCTTCTAAACGGCATTAATTCCTTCGGTGCGTGATCCTGGAACTGGTGGATGAAACCACCAAACATTCCTTGCTTTTTAGCGAATTGTATGAATTAGGGTAGTCCTAATAATAGCTCCATTGAAGCTAGTTGCAACGTAGTTCACGAAACCATTGATTTAAAAGTTATCTAGCAGATTTCTGTTAGTTGTTTAACGTAACGTGGTAGTTATCCACCTTTCTAATGACTGCAAGCCATTTTGGGCTTTCAAGGCGGCATTCAAATAACTGTCACTTCCCCCTTTTTTAATCAGAATAAAAATCCTTGTATGTTGCACTAAGGGTACCCGAAAAACAAAATTATAATCAATGATCAATTACATAAAAAGCTCACCTCATCAGTGTTTTTGGTGACATTGTCTCCCGAATAAGGTCGCTTGGAGTTCGGCAGAAAAAACGAGCTCAGCGAACTCTGCCGCTTGTGCGGCATCTTCCCAGTCCAGTTGAAAGTCACAAGCACATTACGCCAAGAAGGTTGCGCGGCCGGTTACTGTGCAGTGCTGGCAGCACTTCTGTGGACGCGTGCAGGCTGAAACTGCCGAACGACTGACAAGTGATGTCGTATTTGTCGAATATTGGGAAGCAGCCCCCACTTCGAAGCAGCTTTAATTGGAAAACCCCGCGGCGAAAAGGAGGAAGAGGGGCAACCCGGGGGACGCATTTTCGGGGTTGCAACCAAGGAGGTTGAAGGAGACGATGAGTACGGGAAGAGCGGAGAACGTCCTTGACATTCGTCGTTTTACGACCCACGAGCCCACCCCGTGAAAGAACACTGAAAGCCACAGGGAGCGTCACCCAACACAGGCAAAGCGTTTTCTCCCTCTGTTCTTCAAGTTTGCTGCACGTGCGGGGTGCAGAGAAAATCTTTTCACTGTGCTTGTGTTTCTGTATTTCTATTTTCCTTTTCATTTTCCCTCTCTACGAGAGCACTGTAAATAGTGTACAAACAAAGCAGTCTTCGTGATGCGTTCAAACCAAGCGGACGTGTTGATTCTCTGTCGTCGTCCAACCTACTAAAGAAAGTTTTGCCTCCCTGCTTTTACGCCACAAAGTGAAACCGGAGGACAGGCGTCTTCGTTTGAACTACAGTGTACTAGAATTGGGCAGTGGGCTCACTGCCGTATCTCTGCGCCGCGCCTCTCCGCGTCGATTGCTTGGGCGCCCGCCAGGGGTCTTGCCGCCAGTTTCTCCTGAAAACTTCTCTTGCGGGGTGTGAAGCGCGTCCTCTTGGTCGGGGTTAGGCTGGTTACGCTGTAATTCCGAGGGGAGGGGGGGATCAACAAACGCGGGGTTGGAGGCGGGGAGAGGGCCACCACAATGACACAACAAGAGATCACAAAAAAAAACAACGGAGGGAGAAGGGGGTTGAGCATTTTATTCTTTTTTAAAGCTGACCCAAGTAGTAGAAGCTACTGTTTCCATTCGTGCATGCCCTGCAGCGCATGTTCCGCCATTCATTCGCTTGAAGGACCTTTGTCGGCACCACGCGAGCAGCTTTGCTGCCCTTATGTATGCTTGTTTTTCTGAAGGAGCGGCAGCTGTGTCTATCCGTGCACTGCAACTGTCTCAAAGATGGCCCGCCGCTGCATCTGGACTGGAGGGAGGCGCTTTTTACAGTCTCCGGCGGTCGTGCACATAGAGCATGCAGCATAAGGGGTATTCAGACGGGGGAGAAATGCTCGGGGGAGACGGTGGGATTGCGGATCACGTGACCGCGACGTCACGTATTAGCGAGTGGGCGTGACACCCCCCCCCCCCCCGCGGCTCCTCGGAGGAGACGGGGACCTTTTCCCCGACAGGACAAACGATCTCCCGGCGGTGGGGGATATGGCGGAATTTCGGGCTCTTGTTTGGTCACATTGTTGCACTTGCACCTGCAGAGAGCGGCAGTGGGTGTCCAGTCTGCAGTTGGGGTCATCTGTAGCTGGGGTCATCGTCGTCAGCAGCTGGTGAAACGGGCGGTACAAGCCACAGGAGTAGTCTGGTAACACTGGTCTCCCCCTCCGTTCGCCCCGTCCGTGTGAGTGGGGGGCATTTGTGGAGACTTCTCGCAAGCTGACGTCACTAGGCTCCGCCTTTATCCCCCGAGCATTTCTCCCCCGTCTGAATACCCCCATAAGGGGTATTCAGACGGGGGAGGAATGCTCGGGGGAGACGGGGGGGGGTTGCGGATCACGTGACCGCGACGTCACGGATTAGCGAGTGGGCGTGACCCCCCCGCGCCTCCTCGGAGGAGACGGGGACGTTTTCCCCGAAAGGACAAACAATCCCCCGGCGGCGGGGGATGTGGCGGAATTTCTGGCTCTTGTTTGGCCACATTGTTGCACTTGCTCCTGCAGAGAGCGGCAGTGGGTGTCCAGTCTGCAGTTGGGGTCATCTGTAGCTGGGGTCATCGTCGTCAGCAGCTGGTGAAACGGGCGGTACAAGCCACAGGAGTAGTCTGGTAACACTGGTCTCCCCCTCCGTTCGCCCCGTCCGTGTGAGTGGGGGGCATTTGTGGCGACTTCTCCTCGCGAGTTGACGTCACTAGGCTCCGCCTTTACCCCCCGAGCATTTCTCCCCCGTCTGAATACCCCTATACGTGCAGAGAAATTTCTGGTGCAGCGTTTGACAACAAAAAACAGCTGGACGCAACGAAGCTAAGAGTGACCGCGCAAAGTGAAGTGCGATAACAATAAAAGCAAGAAAATACGAGGGCGGTGACAGCAAAACCTTACTCGTGCTTTGGTAAAGCGGTCAGGGTACTTCTGAAAAATGATAAAGAATTCTGGCTGCTTGTTTCGCTATCGAAGTCCTACGCACAGAACTACTGCCAGATGAAACGGGCTGGATAGAGATCGATGTACAAAAAAAAAGAGATTTAGGGGGGATGATTGAAGTAATTAGGAAGCGGGGGAGGCCCACGGGGATTGGGCTCCTTTGAGATGTTCCAGTTAGATCGACGGTTATCATCGGCAGTTTGTTTTATCACGAGTGACCATGCATGCATTGTTAATCCATATTGTGATATGGCCAGCATTTGCGCATACATAGGCAGGGTTTCGTGTAAATAAAATTAGTTTGTCAGCACGTGACGCTGTCGAGTGTTATTTTGGTGGTGCAATTCTGCGGTGTAATAAAAATGTACGCACGTAATGTATGTTACTTGTTATGTACTCATAACACCTATGTAAAGGTTTTTTTTTTTCATTGGACCCACACGTACCAATATATATCGCCTACGAGTCCAACCAGTTTTGGTAACCTTGTATGATCTATGTCTGCAAATAAAAAAATTTAAGATTACCGTGCGGACACATTTAATACAAAGCCAAGTGATTCCGCCGATTATTGATTCGCAAAAAAAAAAAAACAGCATTAAGTAGGTTAGTCGCGCAGAGACCAGCTCATGCGAAAGCAAATAAATAAAAAAACGAGGCATTGTTTATATCCGGCATAGTGGGGCTCGAAAGGCGGGAGTGAAGTCGCTAGGATCGCTACAGTGCCGAAAGGGCATTGAAAATAGTATCGACCAGCAGTACAAAAAAAAAAAAACTTGAACGCCCCACATGCAGGAGCATTCATATTCATCATAGCCGCTTAAAATATCGCCCACCCTCTGTAAATCGGTCACAACGACAGCACTTTATTTCACAACTCACAGAAATTTGCATGAAAAGAAGTTTCGTGTGTTGCGCACCGTAATTCAGACTTTTCTTGCGCGCAAAACAGCAACGCGAGCTAGCCGCGCCCTTCAACCCGCCGGAAAGTTTCAGGGTGGATCGGGCCCAGAAGTTCGTCAAAAACGCGCGCGCAGCCAGGGGCTCCGCCTTAATGAAGCCGACAGTGAGGTCGATGTTCTTGATCATTCTTTACCTGCTTGGGTAGCACAGCCAGTTAGGGACATACGCACATACGCACAGCCAGTTAGGGAAACACGAACACTAACGGGAAGTATGAAGTTCAGCTGGAATGAACAGGGGTATACTGAAAAATGCGTGCAGTTTCAGTTGGGTGTGAAAAGATGACTCATTTGTGGTGATATTTGCAAGCAAAGGCCGAATATCTCTTACTCAATTTCTCTTGCCCCAGACTCGGTGCTGAAGAAATGTCTTCACGAATCTCGTTGCTCTCAGCGAGTGAGAAGGCGCAATGATACGTCACCACGTGGATAAACGGCCGCTGCATGGCAGCGGCTTTCGTGATTGCCGCTATGGATGTGGTTGCAGACTTTGAACATCGCTCACAAGATCTCGTAAAAATATTATCGTAAGTTGTTGAATTGTGCTTATTTCTTTCGTTGTATCTGAGAGCTGGAACTCTGAGGCGATTTTGAATGGCACGTGAGAAAATAAACTTCAAGCAAGTCAAGATGGAAGATGTTCGAATGCAAAAATCTCAGGGGGGGACCATTGCATAGGGGGTCCCCCCCAGTCTAAACACAGGGGGGGTCAGGACCCCCCTGACCCCCCCGGGATTTACGCCACTGGAATACAAGGAAGAATGTTCATATGATTCCATATATTCACCGCGTTTCTCATAACACCAGAAGAATAGCGTCAAAGCACAACTTTCAATTAGGGATTTCTGCACAGTGCAAATTGTCTAAATTATGTGCGATGACAAATAAAGATTCAAGATGGCTCTGCACTACGAAGCATAGAAGGCGCTACACACGATGCGTTTGCAATGTGGTTTATAAGATCCCTACACTCTAAGAAAAAAGAGAGTCAAAAGAGGGTCATGGAACCGTGACTCTCTTCGGGTGTCCACCTGACCCCTTTTGGAGGGTACAGGCAGAGAAAAAGAGTTCGCATTTGGGAAGGAGTCACTGGACCCTCCTGAAGCGCGTTTCGATTGGCTTTACGCCATACATATCGCGCGCTTGCCCTTTGGCGCCGTTGTGGCGCCTTGCTCGGCGACGCAGACGGGGTTGGCGCCGGGGTGGCGCGCCGCTCTCCTCTCTCAGTCGTCTCAGTCTCCTGGTCTATTGGAATGCGTTGCGTGGTTGCGTTGGTCGCACGTCTTCGGTGGTGTTAACGCCGGCTCCGTGCACGAAGTGACGCTTGGAGGGCTGAATATTCATGGAGCTGCGGATACCGACAACGGGCGCCAGTTAACGGTGAGTGTACTGCTTTCGTAGGTACTAATTATACAGCTTTAGCTGGGCGTCCGCAGCAGCCTTGCTGAAGTTATCCGCCAGCCATTTCCAACAGCAGCCTGCGTCCGCGGGGGCTGTTGCGGATGCCCAACTAAATCTGTCAGTTAACGAGTTACCACTGTTATGCGCGTTGCTGTACAAGCTCCCATAAAGTGAGCGATACAAACAATTATCGAGGGTCATTTCTTGCTGATCGCACGTTGTGTCTGCACTACTGAAGGTGCAAGATGTCGTTTTGAGATGCACTTTAGTCTACTTCATAATAACAGTTCCATCGACCTTGAGTGTGCAGCGTGCTTCCGCGCGTGGGAACGTGAAAAAAAAAAAAAAAGCCTGTATACATGACGCTCAGACGCACTATGTATAATGGTTTTTGTTGGCTTAAAGACGGTAGTTTGAGGTGCAGATATACTACGGTGGCTTCCCAAACGTACGCGGTAGTCATTCAAGTTGGACACGCCTCGCCGGTAAAGTGAAAAAGCTCTAGACTTTCGACGGGGCGCGTTGTTGCGGCCGCCGCCGTGCACTCTTTTCCCTCGTTTCTGTTTGCTGTTTTCGTGGTTTGCATACACTGCGATGACGTTGGGCGCTATAACAGAATCGAGTGAGTGTACGTGATTGTGGGAGTTATGTGCGCTAATTCTAGCATATGACATGTCTGATCTCGACGTAGACGGCGTACGCACGCGCTGGGTGTGTTCGGGCCCTAGTAATCGCATCTGTTTATCTGAGTATTTAAGGATGGGTTACGTTTGTAAAACATGCGGCCAATAACCGCTCACGGCATGCCCCTGGCTGCCGGAGGATGTGCTTTGTTGTTTTGTTGTTAGCCTTTACTATGTCTGTGTGAACCACTTATTGTGTAGGTTTTGCAAACCTTTACTGCAATTTCATTTTCTCATCATAATATCACGTTCTGCTTTTCAGATACCGTTTTTCATGGTGCTCACGCTGGACAGGAGCGACAACCTAGCAAGCCACAAGTCTGATGCCTCAAGCCGTCACCACTTTTTGATTTATTCTTAATCACAAGGAATAAATATGGAAACATGATGGCGATTTCTGCTGTTCATTTAGCACCATATGACACTGTGCACATCACAGTCGCACATTTTAGTTGGCTATACTCATAGGAGCATATAAATGAGGAATACCCAAACTTCTTAATTGGAAATCACAGACCATCTTTTCGCGCTTTCTGTATAACATTGCTGGAAAATATGTGTTGTTTTGACGAGTTTTATTAAAATAATGCTAAAGCTGAACTATTCTTTTTTTACAGGCGCTGGGCAGAACGGCAAGTATTATTGGACTTGCTTAAAATGAATACTCCACTATTTTCAACAGTAGTCGCGCAAAAGTAGAGCAAGGATCAAATGAGTAGCTTAAAATACTTGTGGAGTCGCTTGACGCTTCGGTGTGGGTCCCTTGACCCCCCTAGGAGCGTTACCGGCAAGATTCGTCTGACTCCCTATAAAATGGTAACGTGATCCTCCCGATGAAAGTCTTTGCACTCTTCCTAGAGGGTCGGGGGACTCTCCTAGAGCGAGCCGACCCTGACCCACCAAGAGAGTCACCGTGCCTCTTTAAAGAGAGTCGTATACGTGGCAAGTCAGAACTCTCCGAAAAGAGTCACGCATACTCTTTTTTTTCTTAGAGTGTATATAGCTGTTACCTGTGGACGCCAGTATATAGGACATATAGACTGGAAGGTGCTTCAACGAAAGGGCGAAGAAACACAATTTCAATGTGCGCAACACAATAGGAAGCTTTCTAGCAGAACATTGCAAACAGTGCGAATGTGTGCCCATTTTTTTTTAGAACACACAATTTTTAAAGAAGGGAAACTGCAAAACAGATCGTGAAATTATCAAACCGTTTTTAATCAGGGAAAGAGACAGTTGCATCAGCAAGCCATCTATTTTTGGTCCCTGACGCTGAGATTCAATATATCAATGGTTTCATATAATGCATTTCTTTTACCGTGTTTTTTTGTTGGTCATTTTCTAATTTTCATCGATTCACTCACATGTATTGTCATCGCGGTAACAGTGCATTTTCCTGCTGCTGGTTAATCTTTGTTAAAGTCTGTCGGTGTCTGTTTTCCCCTGTTTGCCTTTTACATGAACGAGCAAGCTGCGCGCGCACGGTGTTAATGAAGTAGACGCGCTAACTTTCAGTGACAACGTAGATTGCTTTCTTGATGCTTCTTAGTGGAAAGGCGTCGCAGTGTTGTGCACTGTAAAAACGCGTGGTTGTTGCAATGAAGTTTCGGATGTAAGTACAGCGGGCTCGTCCAGTGTATACCATGTTTCCTTCGTCCTCGTCTTTTTGCACTGTTTCCCCAGCTAAGCATGTACCAACTCGCCCAAATTAAAGTCTTGCTCGATATACAGGGTGTTTCAAGAAATGTGTCCGAAAATCCTAAAAAATAAGGGAAATGCAGTATTCGCTCGCTGCCTTCATGTTTACTTTTTTCTGTGGCGACAGATATCTTAGCATGACTGGATACAACAACTATGGAAGTAAAAAATATTTAGATTAATTAGCTTTTTAATTAGTGGATACAGGTGGTCGGTTCATTTCTGAGAATTGGAGCCCTTCCTGTGAAAAGCCAATTGCCGCTTTGAGATTCCCATTATGAGTGGTAATTTTTAGCAGAGTGATGACACCCTGTATAGTATATCAACTTGGAAAGAATTCGGTGGATATGACACCATTCTCGAGATTTGCTGCCATGAAACAAAAAAAAATGAAAAACGGTGTTTCATGCATTGAGGCACAACAGTAGCTATACCATTATAACGTACGTATTTCTTCCCAAAGTTCGGCAATTAATAGAGGTTTGAAATTGAGTTCCCATGCCTTGGGTTCCTTCGGTGCACAAGCTATTTTTCGAAAGCAGAGAGCGTACGCAAGAGGCTTGCGTCCATTTTGGCGTATTTGCACTGTCGACAACCCAAAGCAATTACGCATACGATCGAATAAGCTATGGGCACCCCATTATAAATCTACATAATTTGTAGAGACTGTTGTCATATCCTGAAAATTCGTCAGAAGTGCTCCCGGTGAACTCCCCATCCACAATTTCTAAATTTAACATGAGCTGGACGGTAGGATAAATAAGTTTTCAATTACGCATGCATGCACAGCAATACAGCCTAAAAACTGGAATTGTGCCATGTGAAATGAACGAGTGATATTTAAAAATGTTATTTGGCACCTGTCTTCGCAGAAACATCATTAAAAGTCCAACCACTGTCAAAACATCAGAAAGTACGTTTTCCTGTTAAGGGGTATTCAGACGGGGGAGAAATGCTCGGGGGGTAAAGGCGGAGCCTAGTGACGTCAACTCGCGAGGAGAAGTCGCCACAAATGCCCCCCACTCACACGGACGGGGCGAACGGAGGGGGAGACCAGTGTTACCAGACTACTCCTGTGGCTTGTACCGCCCGTTTCACCAGCTGCTGACGACGATGACCCCAGCTACAGATGACCCCAACTGCAGACTGGACACCCACTGCCGCTCTCTGCAGGAGCAAGTGCAACAATGTGGCCAAACAAGAGCCAGAAATTCCGCCACATCCCCCACCGCCGGGGGATTGTTTGTCCTTTCGGGGAAAACGTCCCCGTCTCCTCCGAGGAGGCGCGGGGGGGTCACGCCCACTCGCTAATCCGTGACGTCGCGGTCACGTGATCCGCAACCCCCCCGTCTCCCCCGAGCATTGCTCCCCCGTCTGAATACCCCTTTACGTACGGCATATGGGAGAAGGTTCCCTTCTACATAACATTAAAATAAAATGAAAACTCTGCGCCTGTTACGACATCATGCAGCAGCGACACAGAATGTGTCATGGTTGTACGTGCAGCTTTGTCAGCCGTCAGTGGTACGAAGAACAAGTTTTAATGTTAACGAATGAATACTAAAGAAACTGGATTAAGATAAAGTGAGTCGGTTACAGAGAGAGGTCGGTTTCCTATTTTTCCCGGTGTGAGTGCGCGGAAGGGGAGGAATCATGCGTATATCTGTGCATTGAATGAGGTAGACAAAATAAATGTAGCTGTCACAGCTGTAATCGAAATTTGAAAGATTTCTTACTAATGAGGGCTGTGAAGGCCCGGAAGGTGTGGGTAGCACGCGTGCACCCTAGTCCCCCCCCCCCCCCCCCGCCTGTCCAGCACGCCTCTGCGTGGTTACAGTATGTATGCAGCCTCTACGAAGCGTCAAAACAACCTGACTCTCTCCGCCTGCCAGGTGTCTCGACCGCGAATCGAGACCCCCGGGACCATATCTCTAACTCTAAAACCCCTTGATCAAAGAAAGTAGCGACATTTTTCTCCGCGCACGCGTTTACTCCTCGATTCTCCTCGCAAGCCGGCAGCGCGTGCTTCACACGGCACCATTTTTTGCCCCAGCTTCTGCGGACACGCCGCACAGAGCCGTATATTCCTTCGGAGAGTTCGGCGGAGGGGCGGAGCCAACAACCATCCAAATTTAGCGGCGGCGCGGCGCAGTCCGCCATTTTGTGCCGCGGCACTGTAAGCTCGCGTTGGCCAGAGCCGTATATTCCCTTTGGGAGAGTTCGGCGCTCTTTTGATCTCGCCGCCAGTCTGGCAACAGCGCGCTTCCGCGCCGCCGACGCCATTTCGTGCCGAGGTTTCTCGTGATGCTGCACCCGTGACGTCGCTGTCGGCATTTATGCTTCCTCTGTGACCGACCTGGTGTGTCTTTGCTGCTGATCGTGCACGTGTCGGCTGCGTGGAACATCGTGGACCTGCACGGACGTCGCAATGGGGGCTTGCAGCGCGGTCGCTGAAGAAAGGGTTCGCCAGAGACGGAGCGTTGCGGGCGCACGCCAACGCGAGCTTACAGTGCCGCGGCACAAAATGGCGGACTGCGCCGCGCCGCCGCTAAATTTGGATGGTTGTTGGCTCCGCCCCTCCGCCGAACTCTCCGAAGGAATATACGGCTCTGGCGTTGGCGTGCGCCCGCAACGCTCCGTCTCTGGCGAACCCTTTCTTCAGCGACCGCGCTGCAAGCCCCCATTGCGACGTCCGTGCAGGTCCACGATGTTCCACGCAGCCGACACGTGCACGATCAGCAGCAAAGACACACCAGGTCGGTCACAGAGGAAGCATAAATGCCGACAGCGACGTCACGGGTGCAGCATCACGAGAAACCTCGGCACGAAATGGCGTCGGCGGCGCGGAAGCGCGCTGTTGCCAGACTGGCGGCGAGATCAAAAGAGCGCCGAACTCTCCCAAAGGGAATATACGGCTCTGGCCGCAGCGTTCAGTGGAAGCGCGTGACTTCAGGCAGGTGCGCGACCCAGTGGTGTAGAAAATTTTGAAAACTGGTGATAAGAACATCGAGAACGCTGAAATGAACGTTTATGAGGGTTTGGTTTCTTCCCAAAGCCGTGTGAATGAGGCATACTAATTTAAAAGCAACTTCGAGGAGAGTTCTATGGTGCAGACGTTTTCTTTCTGCCACATGATAACGTGTTTTACTTTTGTATGTGATATAGCTTTGCTTGTGGCATATCCCGCTATGTCAGAATTTTTTTGCTTGCCTGTGCGCGCATGTGCACCACAGGTATTTACAGCGTCGCATCTTGTAATGACTTCGTAGCTAGTACATTGTCCGTCCATGTGTCTATCTTTTCGACGTGAAAGTAGCTTTGTGCTGTGGTCTGCAAACTGTACGAAATGGTTGCGCAGTGTCAGTGCGATCAAGCGGTGCCAACAATCACCCATCGACCACAATAACAGAAGCTCAGGAAAAGGAATTTTCAGAATATTGGTTTGGCGTTGGTGTCAAAGAAACTTATAAAAACTACTCAGTTTAGAGGAGGCACTGTATACCTTTAGAATAGAATAAACGCCTATTCTGATAGTTCACACAGAATTAAATGCCGTTACAGTATGTAGTAGCCGAGTTGAAATTGTGATTTTGATTAGGCACAAAAAAAAAATGATCAGAAATAACCAATATCAGACAAGAATGCCAGCGGGATGTCTTATTTTCATGCACCCGGAAATCGTTGGTTGACACGTAACCAAAAAGAGTATCGTATAATATTCAGCATCAGAGCCAATGCTTGTGTAAAACTATGCTATAGAAGTAGGAAGCTGAGAAAAAGACATGCTAAAGGAAACAGAACAGTGTTAACAGTATATCATTGCACAAGTCTACACCGTTTTATACATGATACAGAATAGTTTCACTTTCACTGCGACAAAAGGTTGACGGTGGATCAGGGCCGTACCCAGGAATTTTTTTCGCAAATCGTTGGCTGACAACCCCCCCCCCCCTTCCCCAGTTACGGCGCCGCGGAGGATGGTATCTCGCGCTAAGAACTTGTTCTTTACAAGCAGCGGCTCTGTTTCCTCGAAAACGACACGGCCGGCGCGAAGGATAGCACGTTTCCGTTTGAGCCGAGCCGCTTTTTACAATGAATGTGCAATGCGCAGATGCACCGAATATTCGTTTAATTTACATTGGGCGCGCATTCCACAGTCAAGCCGTTAATTTTATGAGCTCGATAGTATAGGATACAGCCGAAGAACAAAGCCGCAAACACCCCTCAAAGCATGATCTCCAAACAGAAACGGCGTCGACTGTTTGTAATAATGTCGTGGTTAATCATCTATCGTGAGAGAGAGAAAAACTTTTATTTATGCAGGCCTAAAGTATCGTCCTCGTTGGGTGGAGCCCTTAGCTCAGGGCCCCATTGGCTCGCGCCACATCACGTGCCCGCTGGATCAGCCGACGCTGCTCCTGCGGCTCTGAGCTGGTCGGCGCAGTTTCCCAGGAGGAATGTGAGGATGAAGGAATAGGGTGGTAGCCCGGTGGTTGTGGACATTCCCAGGTGCAGTGATACACCGTGGGCTTCGCTCCACAATCGGGGCAGTATGAGGGATATTGTGTGGGGTGGAAGAGATGAAGCGACATCGCAAGTTAATTGCTAATAACGGCTTCTTCGATGTAGGATTAACTGCAGCACCATTACAGCTTCGTTGCCGTTTATCCGGAATGGAGTAGGCTCTCTGGCTTTGTTTTTTGCGTTGTAGCGCATTGTAGCGGACAAGAAGCGCGAGTGGTATTTGTAAAAAGGCAGTAAGTACACGTGCAGTGAGCTTTGGTCAACGTGACACCACGTGGCAAAAAAAAAAAAAAAAAGGGCTGTCTTCGAAGGCCTATTCAAAGTTATACAGCTACAGTACCTTTACGTTTTGCATAGCCACATCACCACCACCCCACTTGATGGTGGACACAGCGGCACGCATTTCAGTACTTTCGCTAGCACACTTTGAGCTTTCAGCCATAGGAAATCTTTGTGATGCTTCAGTTTTCACAAGGATCTCCATGTGCACTTTGCAAAATATTTGAAAAATAATAGGAATCACGTGGTCACATGAATGAATGCACCATGCACTGCCACATTTGCCGAATTTTGTATTAGCACCTCTTTATATTGTTGCGAAAGTAGTTCTCAGCAACACTGACCACCTCAGTCACTCATTAATTAATTGTGAAGGAGTGGTCAGAGAATGGCGGTGTTTTGACATTTTTTTCAGTTGTGCCAACTTAGATGTGCCATCTTCAAGCAACGGAATGTGACAGTTTTCACACTGTATTCGCATAATCAGCGTCGAAACTATGTAGCCCGCGAGGTATATATACTTCAGGACTTAAATCTAGAAGGCGTCTCAGCAGAATATTCAGCATCTTGAGGACAACCCGATTTTTATGCAACGCACAAATAGCCGCAAAAAATAAATAAATAAACACTGATGAGCAGGCCGGAAAAATATTAAAATGTAGCATTCGGGGATGCTTTGATACAAGCAATATGAAAGGCACCTTACCTTGCAAACAACACTGTTCTTTTTTTTTTTTTTTTTGTCGGAAGAAAGTTTTTTCAGCCAATGTTGTGCAGCCCTTGCTTGTTTCGCAAGCCATCGCGCTTCTTGGGGTACCATCAAAAGTTCATAACACTTGAACTTTCACGTTTGTTGCTTCAGTTATACGCACAACAGCACGCCATAGCACCAGCACAGCACATGTGTCTCACATGTTTACGACTATTAGAGTCATGACTAGCGCCTGCGCTCCTGCACACAAAGGCATGGCCTTCGTATACGTAACGCATGTACTGTAAGTACATATTGTTCATTCGTAGGTGTTGAGTCTAAGACCCAGAGTGAACTAGAAATCGCTCCATATAATTCGCAGATACAAACCTAAAGGCTATGCTTTTGCTGGCTGCCTGCGCCAGAACCGATTGTAGAAGCCAAAAGCGCACTGTGGCCATAGGCGTGCGTAAGGGGGGGGGGGGCGCCCCTATTCACCTTAGAGGGGGGGGGGGCGCAAAGTCAGCCCCACACATTGTCATAATAGGGAGGGGGGCGCTGCGACTCGGGGGGGGGGGGGCGCAATGTCAGCGCCATACATTGACTTAATTAGGAGGGGGGGGGGGCGCTGCGACGAACCTTCGCCTAAAGTCCCTTGATATTTTTGGGAAAGTACCATCTTTCTTTTAACCGAGCCGCCACGCCGAGCACCCTCCTCTCCCGCCTTCCAACTCCCCGCTTCACGGGCCGTCGCCCTGGAAACGCGCGCGTTATCAGCGTGACATAGCATTCTTGATAGGAAAGTGGCCGGAGCCGGGTTATAGGGCCGGCGCCCGCACGGTGGCCGTTTGGGAGAGGATATATTTAAGGTTTGGACACTTGGGAGAGGGGGGTTGGACACTTTGGAGAGGATATGGAGGAGACGTGTCGCTACTTTCTATATATTGGGACCTCCCCCCCCCCCTTCCTGAAGGGGAACCCTGCGCACGCCTATGACTGTGACAATGTGTTTTGCTCATAATAGGATAATTTATTCATTTCTAAAATTCCCTGCAATATCGCAAAAATTCCCTCTCACCCAATATCATGGCTGAAAATTCCCCGAAAAAAGGAAAATTCCCTGCACGTAACATCACTGCAGCACGCGTGAAGCGCAGAAAACAAACGCGCATGCAACGTTCGCTGCTCGGAGCCGAGGTGAAAAATGGCGCGAACATTATTGTAAGTTAAAAGCGAGTGAATGCGAGCCAGTTGGTAAGAATCCATAGTTAAAAACAGCGCGAAGAAGACGCGGACAAGAAAGAACACAGGACTAGCGCTGACTGCTGACTGACAGCGCTATAGTCCTGTGTTCTTTCTTGTCCGCGTCTTCTTCGCACTGTTTTTAACTATGGATTATTGTAAGAAACTCTATGGCGCGAACATAAAAGAAAAACACAAGTAAAACGCAAAATCCGCGCGTTTCCAAGGGCAATAACCGCAAGTAGACCGCGTGCAGAAAAAGCAGCGCAAAACGAAGAGGACGCGAAAGGGGCGAGGAGCCGGAGGTCGCTCGGCGGCGGCGGAGTACAAGGAGTAGCGGTACTTTACCAAGATCATACATCTCAGCCCACCTGCGCCGCTCGCGCTTTATTGTTGCCACAGTTCAATGTCCATGCTCCTTTCCCGCGCCGCGTGGCTGCGCGACCAGAGATAACAAGAAAAGTTAGACGTTCGGAGAACCCATAGACGCGCTCAAGCGTCTCACTTCTATGCACCTTTCCAACAGGAGCTCCATGGGTGCTGCCATGGGTGCTGCCATAATTAGAGTGCTCTACCATAATGTAAATATGTGTGACCGTCCCAAAAATGCACTGCCGGACTCGATTTTGCTGCTTCTGCTCGCTAAGCTGTGTGTTCTGGTGCTGAGCAAGAGGTCTTCGATGTCGCCTTCTTTCGTTGTCTGCTAGAGTTACTGTATATGCTATCTCTATTGCCTGGTAAGGGCGTAAAGTATTTACTTATTTTGTTTTCTACGTGCAGCGCTATTTTGGTTGTCAACTGTCCTCACTGACCAACTCTTGCATAATCCTGGCAACAGTTTGCATTTTGAATCCGATCCAATCCAACCGAAAGCCAAATGCAGTCGATGGCGGATTCGTCATTTCTGCATGGATATCATCGACATCACGGGTGTGGGGGGCGTGCTGGCTAAGGGGGCAAGTTTGGCTGTTCTTTTTGTGTGTATGCGTTCAAGACAGCAAGCTTAAATGCCACAATGTACGAGGCCTACACTGCGATCCCAATCATCAAGAAGATGCCATTGAGGGTTGAGTCCGTAGCTGCGCACGGAGACAAGCTGTATTTGGGCACGAAGGACGGTCACCTACTTGTTTACACCGTTGTCGAGAAAGATAGCGCCGACGGTCCGAAGTTCGCTGTCAATCTGGGGTTTTCCAACAAAGTTTTTGCCAAGAAGCCGATCACCCAGCTTTGCGTCATTCCCGAGCTGAACTTGCTCATCAGCTTGTCTGATGGCTCCCTGAGTGTGCATCATCTCAGCCTCGAGCCTAACACACCACCGGTCGACTGCCCAGCTTTGGCCAAGTGTAAGGGATGCACATTGTTTGCTGTCAATGTACAGGAGAAGACGACGCTTACGGGCGAAGTCAAAATAACTCTCATGTTGTGCGCGGCTGTGAGGCGGAAGCTTGAACTGTTTTACTGGAAAAACAATACCTTCTGCGAGCACCCGCAAGGCCTGTGCGTTCCCGACACTCCGCGATCTATTGTGTGGTGTGGTGACGAATCTCTTCTCGTAGGGTTTAGATCCGAATACAATATCCTAAAGTTGTGTGGCGAGACGAAACAACTTTTTCCAACGGGAAAGCAACCGGAACCGCTCTGTGTGAAGCTGAAAGAAAATAGCTTCGCTCTCAGTAGAGATGACATGACTATCTTCGTGAATCGCGAAGGCCAGCCAACGCACAAATACGCAGTTACTTGGTCAGAGGCGCCGATTTCCCTCTGCTATGACCACCCGTACCTTTTAAGTGCGCAGTCGTTCGGTGTCGAGGTGCGGACAGTGGAACCGCGAGCCCTAATTCAGAAGGTAAACTTCCTGAAACCAAAACTTCTCCTGCCTTGCAAGAAAGGCCAGCTGTACGTTGTGGCACCAAGTGGTGCAGTCTGGTGCATTCTGCGGACTCGCGTGCAGGACCAAATTCCGCAAGTTCTCAAGGACAAGTGCTTTGAGCTGGCCTTGAAGCTAGCTGATCTGTCAGACCAGAGTGAGGAGGAACGCAATGCAAGCAAACGCCACATCCAGAACCTGCATGCTTTCGACCTTTTCTGTAAGAAAAAATTTGAAGAGTCCCTGAACATCTTTATGGATCTTGAAACCGATCCATCGCATGTCATAGGCCTTTTCCCAGATCTTTTGCCCGAGGACTATCGTAATTCCATCTCATACCCTGATAAGGCACCTGATCTCAGAGATGCTGATCTGGAGGCTGGTCTTTATGCACTTGTAGACTACTTGGTTCATGTCAGGTGCAAGTTGCTTTCATACAACCAGCAGGAGCCTGCACTTACTGGCATAGTGCAAGGCAGCAAGACAGTGAAAAGTAAGAAGCAGCTTCTACAGATTATCGACACCACAATGCTCAAATGCTACCTTGAGACCAATGTGGCACTAGTTGCCTCGCTGCTACGTCTCCCAGACAACTTCTGTCATCTGGATGAGTGTGAACGTGCTCTCAAGAAGCATCAAAAACTTAGTGAGCTGATCATTCTGTACCAGCAAAAAAACCAGCATGAAAAGGCACTCGATTTGCTCATGAGAGAGGCACACAAGGCAGACTCGCCCCTTAAAGGCCATGAAAGGACTGTTGGCTACCTCCAGCACCTAGGAAGAAAGCACATGGAGCTCATACTGCGTTACTCATTATGGGTGCTTGAAGAGCACCCGGAGGAAGGTCTCAAGATTTTCGTTGAAGATCAACAAGAGAAAGAAGGTGAAGCCTTGCCTCGGGATGTGGTGCTTGACTTCTTGTCCAAAAAGGCACCCCACCTAGTTATACCTTACCTTAAACACGTCATCCACAAATGGAATGACGAGACTGAAATGTTTCACAACACACTCATTCACAAGTACATTGAATCTGTGCGGTCTTTGCTTTCTCAGCAGCATTCCCTTGTTGGTCCTGGTGAGCCAGGCCCAGTGGGGAAACTGCGTAAAGACTTGGTTCATTTTTTGGAGGCATCCGACAGGTACACAGCTGAAAACTTCCCCACACACTTGTTAAGTGATGGGCTGTTTGAAGAGGCAGCTGTCGTGATGGGCAAGCTTGGACGGCACAGTGAGGCTCTTGAGGTCTACATCTATGTATTAAGGGACCCATCCAAGGCAGAGCAGTATTGTGCATCACAATACAACCGCAACCCTGAGCGCAATCGCGATGTATTCCTTATACTGCTTCAGATGTACTTGCAGCCTCCTGATGAAGGCTCCAGGGTCCTGGATTTGTGTAGACGTACTGCAGCTAACATTGCAGGGCTGCCATCGCCCCCAACAGTTCCCAAAAGCTGTCGTGAACAAAACTTGAAAGGTGCGCTCAAAATCTTAATGGATCACGTGAAGGAAATTGACCCGTTACGTGCCCTCCAGATGTTGCCTGGGGATGTGCAGGTTGAAAATGTCCGAGATTTTCTCCGAGAGGTGTTAGACGGATGCACAAAAGAGTTGCATGCTGCCGGTCTGCAGAGATCACTGCTGTTTGCGGAGCACTTGCAGGTCAAAGAGCGTTGCATACGTGTCAAGTCGCTAAAGATAACACTAACAGAGCTTGATGTTTGTTATGTGTGTCAAAAGAGAATAGGGAGCAGTGCCTTTGCTAGGTATCCAGACGGTGCAGTAGTTCATTACTCTTGCCGGGAAGGGTATGAGTCAAGGTTGGCATCTTGAGGCACTGCCTTGGCGATTAGTCATAGTTGCTACTAAACCAAATTTTTAGCATTCGTCAGTGCCCTGTGCCTGCAATCTGTCTGGGCAGTTAAGCACTAGTGCGTTGTGGTGCTTGTGCGGACTTGTGAAGCGTGTGTACAAGCGTAGGAGTGAATGTTTCTGTGATATTTCATGCCTTCTCTGTAATCCTGTGCAAATGTGCCATTATGGGCCTTGCTACATTTTTATGCTATATTACATAAACTGATGTATCAGAACCACAAGGTGCTCATTGTGAACTGTTGTAGAAGCACCGAAGCTCCTGTATGTATTTTAGTTAATAGCTAAAACGACAAAAGTTTGCAATGGTTGGTTTTGTTTTGAGAGCAGTAGCTATGCTTGACTCAAATGGATGAAACAGAACTACCTTGTTGTTGTTATGAAAGCAGGCATGTGTGCTTATTCACTGTGCGTCATTTGTATTAAGGACTATCTGAAAAGTCTCTTGCCTAAGCCTAGTGCAATAGCAATCATGCAGTGCAGATAACTTTTATTGCAGAGAACCCTAGTGGTTGTGAAGTCCTTGCATGTTAGTACAGACTAAAGAACAAAGTGCTGTGCAAGTGTGACCGACATATAAAAATTATGTACCCTGGCATACACACCTGCTTCATGCCACCTTCAAGCATCAAGCAGATGTTGTGCACTGTCCATGTGATGGCAAATTATTCCAGCATGAAATTATGTTTAGTGACCTATTTAGCCTGTTTTAACAAATGTGTTTTGTTGTATCAAACATTTACCAGGAGTCTTATTAGATAAGGCTTTTTTTTCTTTTGATTTTATTCATTTCTTATAACCCGTCACAGCAAATAGGTGACAGGTGATAATGAAATCTGGCATCATTCCAGCCAGTGATGAAGAGTGAAAATGGAAGATTAATGCGATGATTACATAAGATGGGCCCCTGCTCTGTACAGCTGGCTTAAAAAGCCAGATGGCCTGTAATGTCCTGTCATAGGGATTTTGTTCATGGTAAAAAAAAAGTCCTATTCTTAAAATTCAATTCATATACCTCTTGCAGCTGAATAGCTTTGTACACTGAACCACTTAACTACAGAGTTAGTTGCAGAAAAATATCGTACTGCCAGCAGTAGTGTTATTTCTAAAAATGTGCTGCTGGTGCAGTTTAGGTGCTCAAAACCCTCCGCATTATTTATCGATCCGTCTGGTGTAGACCAGTGGTGCAGCAGCAAGTAGGAAATGCTTGTATAGCATGCACTAGCTTGTTATGTAGATGTGTTAAGCTTGGCTAATAATGGAAAATTGTGAAAAAAAAATATGCACACAAATATTAAATTTGAGGACTTCCATCATGACATTCCATCAGACGGAAGTGGAGCCATGTGCAAAGTTAATCACTGTCACATAGTTACATAGAATGCTGTGTCCCAAGTTTGAGTTGCATGGTACTTTTCACCAAGAATTTGAGAATGCTAGGTGGTGTTATTTCATGTTTCAAATGCTTTGCTCTAGTAGAGTTTTAATGAACAGAAATCACTGGCAGCCACAGTTATAATCTTGGTTATTGATTAACTGCAGTGCTGCATGTTTTTTATGGATCATGAAGAGTGGTAAATACAATTATTCTGTTGTATGATTAATGTTCTGCAGTGCATTAAAGGGACACTAAATAAGTTGAGCTGTATTAGTAAATGATGCTGTTACAATACAGAAAAGGCCACTCTTGCATAAGAGGTGGCTTGACAAGACAAATGAAAGGGAGGTGGTACAGACATCGAAGTTGCCACAATGGTGCCTGCTTGGGCCTAATTGTCGATTTTTTTATCTGTACAGTTGTACTACGTTGCGTCGAAGAAGCCACAAAACTGAGCTAGCTTTGACAACTTTTATTGAGCCACAATGGTCCAAATGAGAAAAAACTCATTGAAATTTATGTCACGCATACCCGCTGGCCCGATTTCAGAAAATGAATGTTTGGGTGTCATTAATTCTGCTACCATGAAAGTAGAGTGCAGAAAGAATACTCTATCATTGTAAAATTATTTGTTGTTTCTCTTTAACATCATTTTCAAGTCAGAATTCAAGCAGACTTTCCAGGGGAATGTGCCAGAACTACATCTTGTAAAACTGCGTGCACTTCCACCACTGCGCTTCAGGCTTGCTTCGCAGGGGTACAAAAAAAAAGGAAAGCGTACAAGGCACATGTCAAGCTGGCCAATGAAAACATTTGGTTGCATCACCCATTTACATGCCATTTCAGTTTTATTATGGTAACTACTTTTGATCCTTTTCGTGCTCAGTGAGAGAATGGGCACAGGCACAAGTGGATAAATAATAAAGAAAAAAAAAGTGAGACAATGAAGGCAAATAACAATTTATCCCCTTCAATTGTGGAGCTTGTCAGCAAAAATGAGCATTGTATTTTGAAACTCTAGAAGTTGGAAGTTATTTCGTGGGGCGTGTGCTATACATAATATTCATTTTTTTAAGATTGGAGACATGCTTTATGAAAACAGTGAGACTACGCTTGCAAATTTTTCCCACACTGAACCATATGAAATCTGAAAAGAAAAATGGTCACTTGCCCATTTTCCAAGAAATCTATATGGATTTCCTTGTGACTTTGACTAGATGACTATTGGGTAGATTAGGTGACTCAGTGGGCAGATGACTATTTTTCCCTTTCATGAACCTTCCACCTTCACCTTGCAGACTTCTGCAGAACACGTTTGCCATAATGAATTCTGCTCTAAAATGACTGTCGCTGCTCACAAACTCATACTAGCAGCTCATGAAAGGCAAGTGAATGCTGCTCACAGTATTTAGAGTGACTGCTTTTATGCATTTGGATTTGTGAGCACACGTATAAAGCCTCACTGAAATATGTACAACACCTTTATGCGTAAAACACAGCAGTTGTGATGGCCCCGAGAAGCGATTTTAAACGTTGTTAGAATAAATTTCTACGTATGCAGTCTAATAAAAGGACCCAGGCTCTTAAAGGATAATAACAAAATTTTATTACTGTCCAAGTGTCAGCAGACACTGCCTAAAATTTTTTTGCTTACCTACTATATATTAGTGGCCAGACGAGGTAGAACAAGGTTGGCCCTTGCTGACTCACAAAGCAAACCTTTTATTTAAAGCCCACATTGGCTGGCCTCTGTGCAACTTTACATTGGTTGCAGACCGAGAGTTAAGAAAATATGGTACTTGTACCTAAGCAGCCACGGAGCTTGCCAGCTTTCTGTGGATGATTGAATGATTGATGGCAAGCGAAACTTTCATGATTTTTCACATTCTCTTTCTGTGCTGATCCACCCATCCTGTGATGCAGTTTAAAATGGTGGTCTACTACTAGTACAATGATTCCTGTGGGCAAGCCCGCATTCCACTTTGGGGCTAAATTTACATAGGGCTCACCCCAAATAAAGAAACAATGATGCTCTCGATCACCTGCAAGTTGAGTGTGCATACAACATGTAGTTGAAAAGCTAATGGAATTTCAGAAGCATGCTGCTACAGTGGCTTTACTGGTTTGTACAATACCAATTCACAGATGTCTTTGTGCATTGCATAAATAGCTAGTACGTGCTTTGTGGGAAATACGTGAAGCAAGAATAAAAGTTGTGAGGAAATGCTCCCGGTCCTTTCCACTAATATGAGATTACCTATCAGCTTCCCTTGCAAAATTCCGTAGGTTGCTCTGCAAGCTGTAAAAAGAGCAGAGCCATATGAAATTAATGTGAGTAAAAAAGAGCAGAACCTTAACAGTATCTGCTTGCAGAAGAAAAAAATGCTGAGGCAAGCAGTTTCTACTGGGGCAGATTTTTTCTGCAACATAGCAAGGGTTGAGTGTTCAACCAAATACATTTGATCAATTCACTGTTGGCTACAACCATGGCTGAAGTCCTGATGAGTTAACTGACTGCATTGTGCTAAAGGACCACTGAAAGCCAAATTTTTGCTGTGACATTTATGGTTTAATGAGTAGGTCCGTCTTATAATCATGAAGTAGAATCGTTAATGTTCTACCATAACATACAGCAAATGTTAGTGTCATTAATTATGATCAATTTTGGTGGAACTTCAAAATGCCCTGCCAAAATTGTAAGAGAAAGCGATCCACTGCAGTGAAGCGCTGTAAGATTACGTGTGCTCAAGCTTTGGTGACATTGAGAATGCACTTTCTGAATCGGGGCCCCGCTTGCAGAGAAGAATGAAATGACGTGGGTGTTGTGGCATGAGCCAGGGCAAGAAACACCAGGCATACGCTCCTGCCAAAATTTCTGTCTACCATAGAACACCAACCATAAAACAACATGGGAGGCACCTGCCCACCGAGCGCCCATGTCACAGTGAAGCGTGTGCCTCGTCCAAGAAAAAGATTTCTTGCCACGCCACTTAAGGTGCCACTGGTGTAAGCAGCCAGATCCACCTAGAGAGCAGCCCGACAACAAAGCAAGGGGGGAGAAAGACGAAGGCGCTTGTCGTGCGCCACACAATCTTGTGTGCCAGTGACGTCGACAATACTTGTTGGGCAGGCGAAACATCGCAGGGAGCCTGAAGAGCCACTAAACGCATCACATTGGTGATGATGTCATGAGTTGCTGCCAACTCAGATGATCACTTGAGCTTACTTTAAAACCATATTAGAATATGTTTCGGGTTATGTCTGCCACTGATAACCAGGAGAATGCACCAACAACACAAACATCTCAAGTTTGAAATTTTGGTGTCAGTGGTTCTTTATGTATTCAACTATTTCTTATCTTTGTTCTACATGACAAAACCTTAAGCTGTAGGGATCACATCTTTGCATGCACAGCCTTTTAAATCTCTGTAGGTTGTGTTTCAAACTCATGAGATGCTAGCAGTGCTTGAAATTCTGTCTGCTTCTGAGACAAGTGGCCTTGGACTGAAACTTTAAAATAATGCTGAACATAAGGAAAAATCGTGGAACAACTTAGCTGAAAACATTTGTTTAATCTCAATGCATACTTCACTTCAGGCTAGAGTCAACCTCATTTCACACCCCTATGTTAATTTTTTTAAGGAAGGATCACTGAAAATTTGTTTGCTACAGCTAGATGTATGAAATAATGATGACCAATGATTAATTAATCATGACATGAAACCTTCGAGTGTAACTGCACACTAAGCAAAATGTAACTTATTAACTGTTAGCCTTGTGAACTATGTCCAAGTCTACAATTTATCGCAAAAGCTTTCAAGCTAACAGGCCATTGACCATATAACATCAAGTTGGCACAAGCCTGATCAAGTAGTATAAAAACATGCAGGTCTGCAAGTGCTTCAGTATCTATACATACAGACCTGCATGCTTTTATACTACTTGATCAGGCTTGTGCCAACTTGATATCTATCATACCTATATTGATATCTATCAATATCTATACATACGAAGTAGACTAGTGCAGATGAGCATAGCACTGCCAAAACTCTTTGTTATGTACTGCGAACTTTTGCAACAGATGATGCACGGGTAAATGCACAGGCCACTTTATACGACTGGGTATCAAAGTATTTCAGTCGCAATGTTAAACTAGCTGAACTTGCCACACTTACTGGCATCGATGAGTGTGTGTGTATTTTTTTTTTCTATGCAGACCATTGATTTGTACATAAACGTTGCTGGTCCTAAACATGGTTTACCTGTGCATGCTGAACACATGAATATTTTGACAAATAGGAAATCAGAATTTGAAGCTGGCAAGCAGCTACATGTAGCTCTTTTGTTGGTGTGTGTGTGTGGCTCAGAATGTAACTTGTGGACCTTCCATGAAACATTCCACTGAGAAGCATAGCATATTGTCTAAAATACCACAAGACCAAAGCACTCCATCCATCTCTGCTATTTCAGTTGTGCACAAGAGGTTTGAGAAGCTGTGGACCAAGCCTTGAGTGTTGTTTTATTGACTTGTACATGGTGTACGCTTTGTTCTGTAAATATAATGAGAGCTTTGAATGTTAAAAACCAAAGACCACGAGTGTGTAGATATATATCTACCTCACATGATTATTTAACGCAAAGCGTGCTCTCTTGTATTATGCAATGTCACTAAAGCCTTGCCTTGTGCGTGTGTGTAGTGTGCAATGTTATGAGATTTCATGAAATAAAAATGAAAATGCGGTTCGTTGAAAAATATCATGTCATATAACTTTTTTCGCATTACAACCTAGCTTCTACATCTAAAATGTGATGACTGCAGGGTCTTTGTTAGAAACACTGGCATGAATATAGGCCTTAGTTTTGCCTGTGTGTGCCAAAACCAATTTCAGGCCTACATTATGTCATAAGTATCATCTTGAGATAGCAAATACAGATCTCAAAGGACACGCTTTTGCTCACAGAAACTGGACACATGTCATAGGTGCCATTTATGCCACTCATGCAGCTAGTCTCATAGTCAAGCCAGGCCAAGCTGCATGAAAAGTCCACATGGCCACTTGGCTGGCTCAGAATGCAGAATGCAGCACTGAGGAACGTAATAGCGGGGTTCTACTGTACTACACTGCATAACAGTGCTATGACTAAACTAGCATGCTGTTGAGTGCCTACGTAGAGATGTGAAAGGACAGGAAATCACAGTTTTGTGCGACACAGTATTACACAAGATTTAATCCTTCCATAAGGTCAGCTATGTTACCATTGCTGGTTGTGTCCATGGTGCTCCGGAGTTGCTCTACATTGCTGATGAATGTCTTCATCGTGGTGTCACATTCACTGTTAGACAAGTAAAGCACCTCATTAACATTGTCCGGTATCGACTGGAAGTAAACTGCACAAAAAACCTTCTTCAGCCTTTGGTACATTTCTTTCTTCAGTGCTTCATTGCGGCAGACAAAATTTATCACCACAGCACCTGTAAAAGTTGGAAAGGTAATTTATGCATAGCTGATGATACAAGAATTTATACATTTTAATATTGATATGCAAATGTCATAAGTATCAAAGCAGCTGGTAGAACTAAGGTGTTTGCATTCACAAAAATGATCACTATCAATCGAAGCCACACCTAGCTACAAAAACAGACAATTTGAAGAGAGTGAACAAGGAATTTTTTTTTCAACAGGGGACCCCGCAGTACTTTTTCAATACGTATAGTTGTAAAACATCACCCATCTGTAGTCAGGGTTCCCATGAACATGTGAGCCTAATATTACTGCATTGCATGTAGCATGGAATTCAGTTTCATGTAAAAAACTGCTAAAATTGCTTGCTCTTTGCTTGAAATCAAATGGCATCACCAGCTGTACAGCGAGCAGACCCGACTACGCAGCAAACTGCCCGTACTGTAGAGTTCATGAATGGTGCCCTGGTAGAAGATAATAGAAACCATGTGCTATGCTCTGTAGTTACTGTGGCCACATCGAGGAGCTGTGCATGTTTCAACCAGAAGTAGTGGCCAATACATTCAAAGAAAAAAAGAGCAGAAGGTGCTCAAGGTCATGATGCATGGTTATGTGACTTCTGGGCAACACAATACCACATTGCAGGGGTGCAACAGCTAGAATAGAATTTGGAGCAATTATTGGAGCACGAAAATGTTACCTTTGGAGCAGGTAAATTCAAGTTTGGAGCAGGTTACGGGGAGAAAAAGAAACCTTCATATTTGGGCACCAAACCTTAAATTTGGAGCAGTATACCGAAGAATGCTTACTTTTGAAACAGAAAACAAAAAGATGTACAAACTATTCAACTTCAGCAAAATCATACTTTAGCTCCAGTGGACAAGGTCCAGCAAAACTGACCAATGAATTCTGCGGAATACTGCAAGGTGTGGTGAATTTGTACCAACCTGCAAAGCAGGTTGATCCAGATGCTTAAGGGATGCAAATGGGGCAATGGCAAGCTGTTTTCCTTACTACAATCGATGCGCACTCCGCGTAACTGCGGTGCACTAGGCGGTCACACTCAAGGAGGTGGCAGCGAATGACATGTTTATCACCCATTAAATGCATGCAGTACATTTACTGAAGCACTTATAACAGCACTGTGCCCCAAATGTTACTGAGAAGATAGTTGAAGGTGCTTATTGCGATAGGGTTGCCAGCGAAAGGTCATGCTGGTGCACTCGTTGGTGCCCACCGTATCACAGCTTGGTGCTTTCCCATGCCTACCACTAAAAGGGCCACCACACTGACACCGAAGTCAAAACAATTAGTCGACAACTCTGCATTTCACGAATAGGTGGAAGGTCTTTGCACCACGTATGTGGTCGGGCTCACCGCAAGTTAGGGGGCGCAGTTATTCTTTACAGGATGAACTAGTATGGCTCAAGCAGTCAGCGAATATAGCCATTTCAACTACATTTCGGCTGTTAGTACACTTAAAAAGGATACACGCATTAACAAAATTTTACTGCATATATACGACATGCTAACCCATGCATGTGAGCTCTACTACTTCACAGGCCTCCCACACTCAAGTTTGTGTAGCTCCGTCCCCTGCCCCAGCGAGAGAGAGACCGAACGACCAGTCGCTCGGAGCGGTTGCACTTGCTTGGTTTTCCCATTGTGCGCATGGGAAACGTGCTTCTCGAGGCTTTTATCTCGCATTTTGCTCACTATGGCTGCCGCTCTTTCATCATCCTGGAAAGCAAGCAGGCAATCCTGCTGTGTTGTGAACTGTCAGAAAAGTTTTAAAACAAAGAAGCGCCTAAAACTGCCCGTCAGGTTCTACCGTTTACCATACAAGCAGTGCGAAGAGCAGAGGCTGCAAGAGAGGATTACGGCAGTTAGCTGCATCAAGCTATACTCTTGCGGTCTTGTCATCTGAATGTAAGTCTTGTCGTATACAGTATTATAAACTATTAATGTAAAGGGAAGTGCGTTTCGTGAACCAAAGGTGCAACAAATAGATAGCTGCTGTACATTTCGAGACTGCGCAGTGGGTGCTGGCTTTCCAAGTCAACCAGGCTATCCATTTGTAATGTGACAGCAGCGGTGCATGTTAGCTCAATGCACCAGTTTAAATATCGTACCGTGAGTACCACAAGTGTTTTATTCAGCTCATGGCACTGCATTTTCCATCTCAGGACTTAATCTGCATGTTTACACTGAGCGTTTATATTGGCCTTGCATGCAACACGCCATGATTGCTTAGCAGGCTGAGGTTTTATGCTGCTAAACTTGAGGACATGGGTTCGATTCTCTGATACGGCAGCCACATTACGATGGGAGTGAAATGTGGTAACACCCGCGTAGTTCGAATAAGGTACACGTTAAGGAACTCCAGGTGGCTGAAAGTAATGCGCTGTCCCCCACTACGGCATGCCTCATAATGTTATCATGGTTTTGGCAACTAAAACAGAAGAAATTATAGTGGCCTTGCATGCGCTCATGAGCCACAGGCACAATGTAGTTGCCACTTTGGCAGCGAGCTGTATAGAAAACCAAAGTGACATTTCAATTATCGATTGTTTCGCGAGATCAGGCGCGGTTATCATCAGAATTAAATCTCAGCGTAATCATGAACATGCACGATCACATTGGGCATTGCATGCGGTATGATGCTGACCAAGCGAGTGGTTAAAACAACGAAAGCGACATTAAAATAAGTGCACATGGTGCGTGATACGCATTGATTTTATCATAGTCGAAATCCTGCGCTGCAGGAAACATGCATGATTGCAGTGGGTCTTAAGCATTTCCTTCCATGCACCATGATGCTAACAAAGTAAAGCTGTCAAATCAGCCAAGGTGGCATTAAACTTGTGATTGGACGTTGCTATCATCCAAAGCAAACGTTGTCAGAAGTGAAACTCTTGTGAAACTGAACACTGCAAATTACGATTTTGCCAGTGAATCAACCAGACAGACGTAAATTTGAGGTCTTCACACTGAGCTCGTGTGACATTTTGCCGCACGGCAAAATTGGTATCCAAGCAATCAAAATTCGAACAACAAAAACGCACCCGAAAGCGTGGTTGTTGTTTGCTGACCGAGGAGACACCACTGCTGCAACGAAGGTGCGTTCAATCGGTCACATAATTACAGAACTCGCACAGTCACCTTAATATTCATGTCGTACAAATGTGCCCATTCACCACGTGTCAACACGCACGTAGCACTCGCACACAGCGTCATCTTCGACAACTTGCTCGGTCCCGCAAAAATGGTGTGATTCACACCACGAAAATGTTTTTCAATCTCTGCTATCTTTTTTAAACCCCCAGAGCAAGCGATACATGATAATAATAATTGTTGGGGTTTAATGTCCGAAAACCATGATATGAAGCAAGCAATACATGAGGCTGCACATGCACGGCGAGCAGATGACAGTGCATGCAGGGCTTGTGAACGTGCAGAGAGAGCGCAGTCAAAAGGTGAGAGCGGGGAGACCAGCGACCGGTTTTTTGCAAGAAAGGCGGCGAAACCCGTGCACCACAGCACTGTCTGGCTGAGGTTGGGGAGCCATAACAAAAGCAGTGTGTTGAAGCAGCAGAGCTTCTATTAGCACCCAGCAGTGCAAACAATGATGACATCCACATTAAAGGGGTACTGACAAAAAATTTCGCGGCCGAGATAGCCTGCTGGATCAATTTGCGTGTACGTGCGTGTACCATCTGCAAAATATTGACAGCGAATAAAGCTTGGAAGGTATTTTATATGAATTTTGAAGTTCGTGTGCGCGATCCAGCATTATAGGCCGCACCTGTTGCATTGACACCCTCGGAGGTGACCCGAGGTGACCCCCTTCTTCCCCTACGTAACCGTTGTATCCGGTACAACAAGTTATGATGACGTCGTAGCCGCCATTTCTGTTTTGACGCGCTCGCCGCTGCGCTGTTGGTGTCTCAAGGAAATCGTCGCCAACAGACGACAATGAGGAGGACGACGACAACGAGGACGATGATGGCGACGACATCGCGCAGCACGTGCGGCAAGTGTGCGAATGCGAGAAGACGACGCGAACAGCGCGGAAGTGCGTCACACTTCTGTGTGCTGACGTGATCGAGCGCTGCAGCCGCTAGGTGGTGATAGTTGCACCCGGAGGCTTGTCGTTTTTGAAACCGAAACTGACACTGGTCGGTAATGAGAAGCCTGTAATTAATTATCTGTCGCGCGCTGCAGCAAACGATGTGCCGTGTTATGACTAACAGGCCCCCAGCAACACATTGCAGCAAAAAAACGTGAGGCCAAAAAAATTTTTGTGTCAGTACCCCTTTAAGATATGCAGCGCCTGTCAAACGAACACCTGCCAACTTGGTGACCTGGAAATTCGAGAGATTCAAGAAGTAGGGGCGAGGGGGAGGGCTCGAGAAAAGAAGGTATTGTAGCCTTTCAGAATAAATGCGGAAATTCCGCAAGTGCTCCCTTGAACTGTTATCATTTTATTTTGGTTCAACTTATGTAGAATGGAAGGGGGAAGTGTATATAAAAAAATGTGGGATAGGTTCGTGTTTAGCCTCGATGCTCAGTGATATGTTCTTCGCCATACATGACAATAAGGTTGCAAGGTCATCTAGAGAAATTTGGCGTGTGTTGCACTCTTCGATTTGTTTATGATTACATTGTTACTTATAGTGTGACAACCTCAATACTGAGAAACATTTAAATTTTCATCCAATATTCCTAGAGCATCTTGAACCCATGACATAACACATGAAACACCAGTTTATGATTCCATTAGGTTCTTAAATCTTTCGTTTCAATTCACTCCATCCCACATGTGCTCGTCCTACGAGCACTGAGCTCAAAAACCCATCCTGCCATACGCTTCAGCTCACTCTAAAACTGTAAAAAGAATCATGGTTAATTCTGTTTTTAATAATGTTAAAAAAAGTGTTGTGAGCATAGCATGGAATGAAGCCTTGGTACACAAGTCGATCGCTTCATGAAGGCTGAGTACCCATTCGAAATTATGACCTCAGTGGCACAAAAACTAAGAAAGGGGGGGGGGGGCAAAAAAACAAAAAACAAAAACAAACTAGGATGTAATTGACTCAGTTAGAGAGTTGTTCCTGTGTCATACCTTCATCAAGCTTCGAATGACCTCAGAAGAATTGGAAATCATGCAGGTGTAGATATAGTCTTTTTGGTGCTGAAAAAAATTGGCAGCATGTGCAAAAAGGTCGATGGCATGAAGTGCAAACCATGTAGGTGTTCTGTTACACATGTTAAAGGGTTTGTTCAGTGTCAAAACGGTGTGATTTATTCTGATTTAATCTCTGCCCTTGTCATGTGGCAAGAAGTGCAGCGGACAGACTGGCCGCAGTCTGAACCAAAGATTAACAGAGCCCTTTGACAATGTTGCATGTGTAGCCACTTGGGGCCATGTTGCCAAGCATTGCAGAGATTGCATAAGAGAAGACAACGACAGTTAGCCCTATGAACCAATACACACAGATTACATTGTCGTAGGAAAATGCCATGAAGCCCTAACAAGAGAGATATTGGAGGCACACATGACTGCAAGATTGAAGGACGGATGTATAAGTGCGCCCTCAGTAGCACTGTTGCAAAAAGAAATCAGATAGTACCTTGATTGTGAAATTTGACATATGTCAGTTTTCTGCTGGCACTTACATTATTTCTGGTCATTAGTGGGTATAAAAAGACTTGCTGGTTCCAATAAATATCAGTTGTAAGTCAGCTCTCTGTGTGTCCTGTGTGCCTTCTCTGTGCTGTCTTATGCACCGTTAATATGGAAGGAGCTGATGTGGTGCTACAGAAGTTAACAGATTCTTTTACAACCTACTCTGCTAAATAGCTTACCCAAAACAATGTTTGCAAAAATATCTTTAGACCATCAAGGTAAAAAAAAGATTACGAATGCTTTTTGGCAAGGCATTGCTTTGCTGTAGCAGTCCTTTCAAAACTGCTTCTGTAACTGCTGTCCTTTGACTGGTTTTCTGACTACGAAACAGAATGGTTTGAGAAAGGTTTGAGAAAGATCTGGTCATAAGGCTGGAAGATGCAATGGTCTACAAAACACTCACTGCACTGAAAATATCTGCAGCAAGCATGACACCTATGCAAAGCAAGAAGCCTCCTGCTTGGAGCCTCCCTTGCCATTTCCATTTAGCACATTCTCTGATTCACAGAAAGACGTACACATAATCGGTGTTCACTACACGACATTTATGAAGATTAACTGTATAGCTAGGGATGCTCTTTCTCTGAAAAATTTGTGCTTTTCTCCTGTTTGGCTGACGTTCCAGTTGTGGGTTTCCTTTGCAGTGGAGGATAGCAGAATAAAACTACTAAGTTCACTGGATTGGTACTGCTTGATTACACATCAAGACATACTAGCCCAAGAATATACTGTTTAGCCAACAAAGCCGGTTTACTTACCCATGTCCAAGATAGGCTGGAGGGACTCTAACGTTATTTCCGTGACAAGCTTTGCCAATACCATTGTAAAAGCATGAACCAAGCATTCACATAAAACACTGCACTATACACGTGTTAAGGGCTAAAAATATAGATTCCCGTAGAACTTACCCGTGCATTTCGTGATGGCAGCTAGTTCTTTCAAAGTCTTTTCTGCCAAGAACTCTGCTGGTGGACAGGTCAGCCCCTCTGACAAGTCCTTATTGTCCACATCAAGGAAGACAAGGTCAAATGTTTTGCCTGTGCACAGAACAATAAAACAAAAGCATGTTTACCACACAAATTAAGACATTTAAAAAAATCAGTCAAACCTCAATATAATGAAGTTCACAATGTAACACACGTTTTTTATATTTATTGCTTCCATTGAAATGCGTGTATTTTCCCCTCGATTTAACAAAATAGTTTGTGCCACAGTTTTAATACAAAAAACTGTTGGTGAGGACAAAATAAAAAAATTTAGTAAATTTGGAGAAATCTTCTTTCTTCAAAGAACAAAAAATCATCTACATATCTAAAAAGAAAAGTGAGATAAATCTCGTGAAGTTTAATAGCTAGTTCTCTTGCCAACATTGCGAGAAAGATGTTGCAAAGCACCGCATCGGTGCGATGCAGGAAGCATACCTGGTAAAAGCAGACTTTATTAGACTGGATGTTAGGCATGACTGATATCTTTTAAGATTTATCATTTGTGAAGAGCAGTTATGCTAGCACACCCTTCACACCATATGGCAAACAAGCAGTAATCATGCAGTCTATGGTATAGGCCATGGTCAGTCATTGTATAGCAACATTTTTCAGTGCACACCCGGTGCTATCAGACCGTCAAAAGCATTTGACAGTTCACCTGATTACTGGACACGGTTGATGAATAACGTCTCCAGATTATGGTTTAGTATTCGGTAAAAGCGTCCACTTTATGGCAGTCACCGCAGCAATGCATGCAGCCAGTGACACTTTCAGTGGCAGCATAAATTTTAAATTATAGAATGCGAGCTTCACAAAAGGAGGAACACAGATATGGGAGTAGCTTGGGCAAAATGTCCAACATTACTGAGCACAATAAAGGCCAACTGTAAATCCAAAGAGCTTACCTCAGTTTCACCAAGTGTGAAATCTACAGAAACAGAGGAGCTGTGGTTCTCCTGCGTTTTCCTCTTGATTTTCTGTGATGTTTCGCATTTTAATGTGGGTGTCTATGATTACGTTATTTGTAGAGTAGAGATGCATGGGAAAGGACTTGTGGCAGACTCTGCCACACCAGCCCTTGCTACAGTGAATTTAGGCCTTCTTTACACTCGAGCTGCCCTTCCCCGTTTTACTGTGCAGCTACCACTTCGTCTGCGACCGAGGCAGTTCCGCCATCTTTGGGTGTATCTGGGAACCGGAGCGTGACATGCGATACGGACACTCATCTGTTGTCAGGCCTACCCGAGAAGAGCTCCGCTGTTAAAAGACACTTGTGTAGTTGGCAAGAGTGCAAATTCTCCCTTTTCAGTAGCAATGCCAATGTGTCAACTTTAGTGTCATGGCCCACAGCTCAACACTCTTACTGCTTATTCTACTACACCTAGTTAAGCAGATGTGAACATGCAATGCCTTTTTTTTTTAAAGCTTAGTTTAGCATCGTCCATGTGTATCTTATCTCATACCGTCATCCCGTCCATACTACCACTGCTCATCTAGGTTGCCACTAATTCTAGTAGTCACATCCTCATGTGTTGCTACCACAGTTTCAGCGAGCACCATTTTGCACTAAAAAGTCTTTCATATCTACTTTCTTTTATGCCCTTTAAGTCTTTTCTGGCACAAACTTCTGCGGCATGACAGAATAAATTGCAAACACTGTCAATGTCCTCACCTACACGTGACTTCTGTTAACTGAAATGGGCACTATGTGATGACTCAATTAAAGGATGTTTACTTTATATAGGTTAGTCTATAAATTTTGTTTATGATTCATATCATAAAGCCAATGTACTCCTGATAACATCCTTTAACAGCATGTTTATTTTTTATAAATCATTACCGTCTTTAGCACTTCCAAAGAAAGCAAACAAAAATAAGACGGTTTCATAAAAATGAACAGTACCTACTCCACTCCCCTTTTTTGCTTAAAACAAACACTAGATTGAAATTCTTAATTACAAGGAAGACATTATCAACATACACTGAAGAACCAATGTAGTTTACCCACCACATTAACACATACACTATTGGCATAAGCAATTTAGAGGACACAGGTTCAGTGAAAGAGTTTAATTACTGCTCATTATCAGCATGCAGCCTCTGAGTAAATGGAACACTTGTTAATTGCACACTGTATTCTTACTGACTTCATTTTCAAGTTCCAGGCCTTGTGCTCCAAAAACGTAGAAATTCAGCTTCTTTTTTCACAGATTCTGCATCTAATAAGCTTTTGACAAGTAATGTGCATGTCAAGCTTGGGGGAACAACTTAACTACTCATTCAAGTGAAACTGCTTTACACATTTCCTGCTTTCTCGTTGTTCTTGTTCCACACTACTGTGAAATATATAACCAGGCACAAACTTGCATAAACATTCTGCAGATATTTAAATTAAGGTAAAAAAATTTGAGAGCCACATGCCTTCCTTGGAAAGTCTTTCGAAGGCCTTTAGTCCATCTTCCACACAAATTTCCATTGGGCAGTCTTGTGGAAGGTACCACTTTCTGGCAACATCTACCACTTCGGGGTCTAACTCGACGACTGACAGTTGCAGCTGGGGATCAAAAAAAGATGGACAAAGAGTTTAGCATACATTAACCTTTTGAGACCATGCGTGAAACACGTCTTCAGTATAAGAATGACACAGAAAACTGTGCCCCGTGGTGATCACCGACAACGTGACACTGACTGGAGAAGTAAAGAAAATTTTCGTAAATAAATCTTTTTCATGGGCATTTGTTCACGAGTGCTACTTTTGGCCAGTGTACCATACCTTAGGCTTGTGAGAATAGTAAATTTTAGGTTCGAAGCGAACAGTGATTTGGGCAAATAATTTCAAATCGAATTCGAATAGTATATACCACATATTATAAAAAAAAACTGAGCATATTTGTCATGACCCAGCTAACCTGCACTACATTTAAAAAAATATTGAAACAAGGCATGTTCAAATGTCATTCTTTATGGTTCAAAGGGAAGTTGAAGCAACTTTGAATAGTTACAGGATTTGACTTTCGGTAGAATGCAAGTGATAACCTGTAAAATATGTTACGTTTTAAAATTTACTATACTTAGAGCATATAAGCAGGTATAACAAGCTTTTAAACTTAAAATCGATGTGAGGGTAATACGTTAATTTAACCTTGAAGTGGGGCTTCGCGGCAGTGTGGATTTCCCCTGGATAGGTGTATTCATGATATAGCACTCCTCCACTGCAGTGAAACCACCTTTACAAGGGGTTACATGCGGTTTATATGTCTATTCATTCATTTCTCCCCCACATGTCAACCAGACCTGCTCTTATGCGTTACACATCCCCATTACCTCTGTACTAGCAGAGTTAGTTGCTGTTTGTGATAGTCTTCAGCCTTCAGCCACTCGTCGAGATGCAACACCCATCGAGTGTGATCCTTTACACGGACTTGACGCAAGCTGTTTGCGCACTCCGTCGTGTTGACCTTTCTTTGGGTGTAGCAGTGCAATTTCACCATTGTGCTGCAGCTTATCCGTGCTCAGTTCCGAGTTTGTTGGATTCGCCGGTCTAGTGTTCCTGCTCATGCCGTGACAGATGCCGCTTGCCATCCTGTGACGGTCATGTACCCCTTACCTCTGCTCCAGCTGCCACCTCCTGACACTGTGGACATTCAGGAAGAAAATCTTCGGTGCACCACGTGAGCTCTCATACCACCGCGTGGTCATGACCCCCCGAGTGGACTCACTCGTCACGAGGAGGTATCACTCCGAAGAGTTCGCGTGAGTGTGGCTGAGACGCCTTCAATCCGCACCAAGTGGGGGTACACTGAAACAACTTTGAACTGCCCATTTTGTCCTGCGCCAGTGCGGGAAGTAGACCTGAACCACCTTCTATGGACATGCCCTGGGCTACAAATGGCTTGTTGACGCCACCTGCGGCATGCGGGGCTTCAGCACACCAGGCCGCCTGACTTGCAGCGATGGATATAAGGTCCGAATCATATAGGTCCCTCCTGGACTTTATGTAGGAAACACAGTTGCACAATTTTGTGTAATGTTTATTGACGCTGCAGGGCAAACTAACGCAAAAAGAAACTTTGATATCTAGAATAACCTAAATTTATGTCGAAGCAAATTCGAATACTGTAATAGTATTCGTTAGAATACTCGAAGTGCTGGAATATTCGCACGAGCCTACCATACACACAACATGGTTCCTGACTAGAATCATCGCAAAGTGGGCGAATGCTTTGGACAGTAAAGGGCTAATGATAAAATAATTCGAAAGCCAACCCATCTCATACATCAAGCATATCGAATATCTTGAGAAGCTACCTTAGACAAACTTCCTGAACAAAATTCTTATCCAATGGGAATGTACGGTCGTGCTCAATATGACTTGCAACACTGAAGCCCATGGCCTCACGTGTTCAAAGACTGCGTGTGGCTTCCACAGGCCCTTATTTCCATAACTAAACATAGTTCTCTCACTTGAGGATGATTCCAGATAAGAAAATATCATTTAGCTGTGTAAACGAAAACAAGTTTAAGCCATATGCAATCTTTGAACTCATGAGACCACGCACTCCCGTGTTGCAAGTCATATAGAGCGCGACTGTATGTGCTGGTCGGAAAATAGCAGTTTTTAAGAAGATTCGTTCCTATGATGGTATGTATTTGCACCATATATACGCAGGAATGCTGCTCTTATGAAGAAAACAGTCAAAATGCCTAACATAGTCACAGTGGCATGAGAAACCGCATGTGCTGATCATATTTGAGCACCCACGTGATCACAGGCAGCACTACTGTATTGACTTGGAACGTAGGCTAATACTTTTTCAGCTAGAATATGGCAATGACAAAAGCTAGGGGCAACTTACATTTGGGGATGAAGTTTGGCAGTCACTGCCAGACACTATGTCACCTTGCAGCTACAATTATTATACTAGGCCCTAGTTAAATCTTGCTACAAATATTCATGAGGTTCAAAAAAGGTTTTGTAGTGGACATTTTGATGCCATAAAAATCTAGTGACAAACTGAGAAAAAACCGTGAAAGCAGTTTAGTTTCTGAAATCAGACATTTTCATCTGCTTGTCCTTTTGTGCCAGCAGCAGCGCAGTACACATTGATGCAGTAGCTGCACTGCAATGTTGTCGTGATGAGTATTATAAAAATGGCAAATAGTGTGAAAAGAGTCCACCCTTTGCAATGTGGCCAGTATACCGTACATATGTTATCATCTGACAGATCGTTGGCAGCACAAAAGCTCTCGGCAACTTTGTTGTTGATCAGCTTCAAATGTGCATTTATAAAAGCACTGCCACAAGGTAAAGAAAGGCGACACCACAGTAAATACAGTAGACTCTTGACAATTCAAACTTTCGGTTAATTCAAACAAATCTTAAATTTTTGGCTGGCCCACTATGTTTTCAATGTATTTTAAAGCCGCTTAATTCAAACTGCACAAATTCGGTTAATTCAAACTTTTTGTTGCCCAAGCCTAGAAACATCTACTATTGCCTTTGTTGCTTCTAGTTGAACATTCGTGTCTTTATATCACTAAATGTTGCAAATAAAGACGATTACCTGCCTACATAAGGGCCAAACCATGTGCACCAACAATCGCATGCTGACTGAGAGAAGCAAAAACCGGAATGGTCTAGCCTTGGTCTATTGAGTGCCGAATGCTTCTTAAAGTTATTTTCGCCGCAGTACACTGCTGTCATGCAGGAAAACGTCCTAAACTGCGAAGGGGCTCATAACTCTTGTTGGTATGTTGCCCTGAGTCATATTTATGAGAACTTCTGATAATTCAAACAAAATCCTGAGGTCCCCTCGAGTTTGAATCATCCAGGGTCTACTGTATTACCTAAAACACGCACTGAGACTTCTCTATTTTGGGATGAGACCTCCCTGGCACTGCCTTTGTGCTTTAGTCTTCTCTAGGACACATGGTTTATTCCATACAAGGAATCTGATATGCAATCAGTAAATATGATCCATTACTTTAGACTTGAAGGTCGCATAGAGTGGTTGGTTACACTCTACGCATTCCTTAGTGACTTGATTTATGACAAGAATGTTATAAATCGGGCAAACGAGAAATATGTGGAGGAGTAGAGAAATGGATGTAGAGCAGAGGCACAGCATTGGGTCTTTGTTACCTACGTTACCTTGCTGTGACTATCCTACCCACCCATCCAGACTCTATGACAATGCCTTGGCTCCCTAGTCAGGTGAGGGTATGTGGGTATCACTGACCATTGGTGTATTTGTGATTGCACAGTGCAAGGAGCAATGCTGATGGTACAATGGTATAGGTGGACCGGCAAGCGCTGGCAAAGGGCATAACGAAAAGGGCAGAAAGAAAATGGCGAGGGAGGGGTGGGGAGGCGGCTTCCCCACCAAGGTTGCAAAGCTTTCACACATTGCTACAATAATGACATCTCAGGGATTCTGTGGTGGGAATCGTTGCACATTCAATCGGACGAACACGGGAAGGAAAGGACAGAATAAACGGAGTAAAGGAGGGATTCTCTTTTATTAATTCTTTACTCCATAGTACCAATTCACAAACTGGTCCAGTGGCGTAAATCCAGAAAAATCACAAAGGGGGTCACACATTGTGTCATGGTGGCCACCTTGTTTTTAAAAATGGCCTGTGTGCTTAGATTTAGGTGCACGTTAAACCGCAGGTGGTTGAAATTTCCGGAGCCCTCCACTACGGCGTCTCATAATCATATTGTGGTTTTGGGACGTTAAACCCGAACAGTTATTGAAGTTGAAGTTTATTGCCACATAGTTACAAAACAATTAGTGAAACATAAAAATTTCGGAATCAATGAAAATTACAACTAAACAGAACCTCTGCAATAATGCAAGAGTGGTTTCGAAGCTCAACACGCAAAAATAGATTTTATACACATTTTTCTATTAGGCACAGTTTAACAAATACAAGCGAACTTCGTAGTCGTGCCATGATCGTCAAAAGTTTTTTCGAGCAAAAATGTTTTGCCACAATACTCTATGTGGCACAGGAAAAATGCACAAATTTTATCAGCAAAATCTGTGATGTGCGAGCGCCACGTCTGGGACACTTGGCATGGTCCCTGCCGGCGGCAGGTTATCTTTTCGTCCACTTTACTTTCTTCACATTTATATTCTAATTACTACAAATAACACCCCCTATACTTTCCTTGGCATTGCTGTCTGTTAGTTCTCATTAATATTGTGTCTAACAAAGAAAAACGAGCCCTTAAGAGTAAACTTCTTTCCTTAATTCATAGCGAGGGTCTCGTTCTGGCAGACATGATGCCTTCAGGTAGTATGCGAGGGATTATTGGTCAGCTGCCTGCTCGTAAATAGATCACGTGCTACGTGACGCCAAAAAGGCAGAAAAAAGAGTGTTCCACACTCGCCGCCATGGCTGCGACTGGCGCTGACTGACACTCCTAAGTTTCAATCCACATATATACCCTATAAAGTGGACGGGGAGATGACCGCCGCCGTAGCTCAGTGGTAGAGCATCGGACGCGTTATTCGAAGGTCGCAGGTTCGGTCCCTGCCGGCGGCAGGTTATCTTTTCGTCCACTTTACTTTCTTCACATTTATATTCTAATTACTACAAATAACACCCCCTATACTTTCCTTGGCATTGCTGTCTGTTAGTTCTCATTAATATTGTGTCTAACAAAGAAAAACGAGCCCTTAAGAGTAAACTTCTTTCCTTAATCCATGTATATTAGAGCACATATAACCCCCCCCCCCTGAAAGGTGGTTTCACTGCAGCATAGAAGTGCCATGTAGTAAAACCACCCATCCAGAAAAAAAAACTGCACTGCCAGGAAACCACACTTCAAGGTTAAATGTACACCAGTGAGCAAAAGTATACGGACCACGGGAGCGTGTGCCAAAATGCATCGACGCGACATCTGCCGACGCGGTGCCTGTTGTCGAGAGGGGCGCTGAAGCAGCAGCGCGCATGCGCGTCCCATCACATCTGCTGGCCTGTCCAGCAGTTTTACCTGGCATGGTTACAGTGCTTGTTGACTAAGCGTAAACTGGGTGTCATTTCTTTCTCTGCTCTGTCGCATCTGAAATGGTTTTACGTTGCAGCTGCACTGGCTCCCGTGCATCACTTTCTTTCTTTTTTGGTTATCGCACGGCGCACTGCTTTCTCTGACGCTTTTAGATAACTTGAGCACAATTACTTGTTTCTTTCTGCGCAGTTGTATTATTGCAAACGGTTACACTGATTGCTGCCTCATATCGAAGCAGGGCATATCTAAGTGCAATAAATGAAAAAGAAAAAGTATGCGCACTGGACGCGTGAGCCAGCCCAAGCCACAGCCACTACGGAAAACAACGGTGCACATGCGACGGAGCAGAGAAAGTGACACCCAGTTGACGTTTATTCGACGAGCACCGTAATCGCATCAGGAAAGCTACATGACAGCAAGCAGATATGATGGGACGCCCATGTGCACCGCTGCTCTTGGAGCCCTCTCGACAACAGGCACCATGCTCCTGTGGTCCGTGTACTTTTGCTCACGGGTGTACATATTACTTTCACCTCAATTAATTATTTTTTAAGTTTAAAAGCGTGTTATATGGGCTTATATGTGCTAAGTATAGTACTTTTTAAAATATAACATATTGGACCAGTTATAACTTGCACCCTACTGCTATACAAATCGCTATTATTCAAAGTTGTTTCCACTTCACTTGGAACCTAGAAAGTGACATTCACACATGCCCAGTTCTAGTTCTTAAAGATATTGTACAAGTTAGTTGGGTCATGACAAAAATGCTCGTTTTTCATAATAATATGTGACATATATGCTATTTGAACTATTCGATTCAAAATTATTCAACCAAATCACTATTCGCTTCAAACCTCAAGCTTACTATTCAGCCATCCTCACTAATTTGGCATATTAAGCAGCACCACATTTCTGCTGATAACTGTTAGTTTGCCCCATTGGCAACACTTGGTTCAGCGATATCAGTACTGGCAATCAAAGTAACTGCGAACAAATTTACAAGGAGAAGAGCATAAAGAAAAAGCAGATTCCCACCTTTGGGAACTTGGTTGCTAGAAAAAGTGGTAGTGTGCCACCCCCCAGTCCAACCATTAATGCACTGGCTGGCTCCTCTGTAAATAAAATGAGAGGCACATTAGCCTTTGAAATGCACACACAAAAATCCCAGAACTTTTTATTATCACTTGCAACCCCCACCTAGAATAAGCACGTGTATCCCTCTAGACCACGGGTTCTCAAATTTTCTGGCCTTGGGGAACCCTGATGGCTTTGTCAGAGCGCTGCGGAACCATTAACTTATTCTTTAGCACGAAGACAATGAAAAGCGGTGGGGGTGATGACGCTTCTCGACGCGTGCAACCACATTATTAACACCATCCGCATTGGCCTACTATCTTTAATATAGAAGGCAATCGCTCTTGATGTGGAATTCCCAATAATACATAGACATGCGATTCCTCGACTACTGATCCGAATGTAGCAGGATCGAATCCCGGCTGCAGCAGCCACATTTTCGATGGAGGCTTATGTACTTAGATGTAGGTGCACGTTAATATCGTGGTTTTGGGATGTAAAACCCCTGGCAATTAATTATATAGTATTATTGTTATACTAGTGATTCCTCTGCAACCCCCCCCAACCCCAGTCGTGTAAAGCGCCCGCCGACCAAACACTGCATGCTTCAGGCACAGCACGCTGTAAGCAATGTGTTCACGCAAACGAAGCACCGTATGTACAGAAGCCTGTCTTATTTTTTGCAAAACAAAAAAAGAAGGCATGCCAGTCGCACCGCGAAATGGCCGTCGATGGATACATTGGTTGCAAGACTAAGCCTAAATGTTCGTGTACCCCACAGCCAGCAAGAAGTGCTTCCTCTTGCGCGTACCAATAAGCCCGTTGCGCATCTTGATTACAGAACCAACATAGTGCCGTGGCAAATCAGCGTGTATGAAAACTGTGCCACGTGAACGCCGGCTCGTCATGAGCCATGAGTAAAGCGCTGAGGTGCCCATTAATGTCATTTGAACTGGTTTGAACACCCAATATCATCTTCCGTACGTTGACTTGCAGAATTACCGAATTGACTCCTGCACACATGTTACAAAGTGCACTCATGAGCATGAATTACCAGCGCTCCGCACGCAGGTCCGCAATTTGCACAACTTTCATGGTGTGCACTAGATGACGAGTCTTTAGTGCTGCTACCACGTGGGTCTCTTGCTACCTGCAGACTCCCGATGTGCGGATTCGCCGTGCGATCGCTTCGTATTGTCACGTGGTCGTGACGTCGACGAAGACAGCAGTCAGCACGTCCGAGATGAAACTGTTTATTTGGCCGAACTTGTGGCCGGGAAACTGAAGGTCAAACTACAGCAATACACTGATAGCGTCGAACAGAGTGTCGACCGTCGATCAACTGACAAGCGGTCAAGCGTGTCGGCTTTTATACAGGCGCTATCGAACTTTCCAGCGATATCGCTGGTGGTGGCGTTATCTCTCGACAAAGCTGGAACATTCGCGTGCGGCGCGCAATCTTAAAGGACCCCTGACAGCGAAATTTTTGTTGGTGACTTTTTTGCTGTAATTTGTAGCTTTGTGTCTGGTAATCTCTAAATTAAATGGTAAATGCTCTAGCGTATCGTACAACTAATTCTAGCGTAGTTAATTGTGACCGTTTTAGCATCACTTCAAAACGCCCGCCTAAAAACCACAAGAAACCGGCGCCCCATGCGGGGGAGCGTCAAAGACCACGTGCACTCAAGCTGCGGTTTTCAAATCGGGGCTCCGCGCGCGGTAGAGATTGAAAGTATGTGGGTGCCTCGGTATGGGTTAAACCTGTTAAGCGCGTGAAAACTACCTCAAGAGCAGCCCGACAACAGAGCCAGAGGGGTGAGGAACAATAGGCCTCGCCGGGTGCCAGTCGTCCTATTGTCACGGGGCCTCTATCTACGTCGTACCAGGATGTCGCAAGGTGCAGCCAACTCAAGTGAGCACTCACGCTTACTTTAAAACCAAATTAAGATATCTTAAAGGCAACGTTCGTCACTAATAATCGGTCAGATGTGCCCCCGTATACAGGAAAGTCAAACAACACAAAGATCTCGAGGTTTCAATTTTGGTGTCAGGGGTCCTTTAACAAAACGATCTACAATGATCGGGAAGCTTCGCGAACAATGTGGCGCGGTTTGCGCTGAGCGTTGCTGACAGTCTTGGGGGGTGTAGCTTCAACTCATGAAACATAAAACACGTGGCAGTATGCAAGATGCAATGCAAATTTTCTTGTCTAAGTAAATAAATTCGGTCTTTGTGGGGTTAAAATGAGAGCACGTAGCATTCGTTCTGACTGCTTGCGGAACCCTAAAATGCCCTTCACAAAACTTCTGGGCTCCGCGAAACGCAGTTTGAGAACCCATGCTCTAGACCATGTGAACCATATAAAAATCCCATTTTGTCAAACAATTCATGACCAATGATTCATCACTTTCTCCCTGCATTACTAAACACACTTTATGCTCACAACCTAGAAATTGACGAAGTAACTCAACAAAACATTACAAACCTTTTTTTGTTATGTCAAGTTCATTTATTTATTTTATGGCAGAATATACTATAAGCCTGAATGCCAGACTTCATACAGGGGTGGGCAATCTCCTTCTTCACGGCTCCAGTGGCAAAGTGAAGAACATGTGGCACACATTTGTATATGCAGATCCCAAACAGCTGGTGCATATCCCAATACTATTGGTATTACATACGTTTTGCAGGCAAGTTGTTTAATTTCAAGGGTTGCTTTAACTAGCCCCTGTCTTAAGTATCCAAGTTTTCTCAAAGCACTTTTTCTTTTCCCTAATATACATGTTACATATTTGATTCTGCCAAGTAAATCTATGTTTTTAGATTAGTGGTGCATTTATTACAGTATTAGGAAGTATGTTTTCACCAATGTCATTGTTACATTTTCCTTTTTTCTTTTTTTTTGTCCCAGCAATGTACCATATTTTCTAGCATATAGCACACAGCCTTTTCGTAAATTTTCATTGGTGCATCTTATACAACAGTGCATTTTATATATTTTAGGCATTTCTCAGGCACTTCATCATCTGCACATAATCATCATCACATGGGGTTCCTCATCTTCATCAATTATAGGGACTCATCTAGAGATTGATCTGTGCCTGGAGTGTGATCGGTTCGACACATCTTCGAGTTCATCATCTGCACATGATCATCATCACATGGGGTTCCTCATCTTCATCAATTATAGGGACTCATCTAGAGATTGATCTGTGCCTGGAGTGTGATCGGTTCGACACATCTTCGAGTTGTATTAAAGATCGTGTCAACTGCGACGTCACACGTGGTGGGGGTGTTGTGTGTCAATCCCAGTACCTCTCACAAAAATAAGCCACTGTGTTAACTTTAAAACACCTGTGAAAAAACCCAACAATGAAGGGGTCAATAAAATGCTAAGGTTTTCATTATGGGGGGAATAGTGACTCACCTGTCCCTTTTGGCATTATAAAGGCAAGTCCAGCGACCATGTACTTGTAGTATTCACTACGAAGGTCGTCCTTGACAACCTCCCAGACTTTACCCTTCTGTCCTTTGAGCTTAACTTTTCATGCAAAAAAGAGAGATAGAGAGGAACACATTCAATGACCACAAATGAAAGAGCTCCATGTCACCAAATCTGGTTACAAGGGGATCATGCACTATGTCAGATGTGGCAGCAATTTCAAATTGCAGCCGCCTTTCAAATTGCTGCTGCCTGCCATTACCACCGAACAATGGGATGCCATAATGTGGTGCATTCCTACTCTGTCCGTGTGTTTTATACACCTGTCAGACAAGATAATTTACTGACCCTTAAAGCGGCTGTTACATTGCATTGGTGTAATCTGCAGGTAGTAGTCATAAGAGTGCATTAAATGTTTGCAGCGAAATGCACTAGCAAATGCCGTTTGCTAGCTTTCCTCCTTTAGAGAAGTGTGTCAAACATAGGGGACAATGCTTCATAGAGAGGACTGGAAATGTCTTTTTCTTGCTTCAATGCAATGCGACCTTGATTTAACAAGAGTTGAATGTATTTCTACTATATTATGTTTACAACATTTAGATTTTACAATTACTGCTACAGCCTACTGCAGAACAGCAAAGGTCAGACGGATATTACTGGCAACAACAAACCCATCTTTAATTTTTTTTTTTTGCAATAGTGTGCATCTTGCTTGTCTTGGCCCATACTAGCTCACAGTGTCAGCGCTACGTAGCACTGCTTGATGAACTACAAATAAGCTATTGCCAGTTCTGTGAAGTGGGGCTGAAACTTGGAGGATAACAAAGAAACTTGAGAACAAGTTGTGGACTATGCTGCGTGCAATGGAATGGAAAAATTATAGACATAATATTAAGGGACAGGAAGACAGCAAAATGGATCAGAGAACAAAAAGGGGTAGCCGATATTCTAGCTGACATTAAGAGAAAGAAATGGATCTGTGCTGGCCATGTAATGTGTAGGACAGATAACCAGTGGTCAGTTAGAGCAACAGAACGGATACCAAGGAATGGGAAACACAGCCAAGGACAGCAGAGGTTGGGTTATGAAATTAAGAAGGCTGCAAGAGAGCAGATAATATTTATGGTTGTATAATTTGCTTAGTCAGGCAATCACAGAAATTAATGGAACCTTATCAGTAGATCTAGTGCAAGAAAGCAACAGCGAAGAAATTCCAGTGGTATGAGTCGATTCAAGTAGTATATATATCGTAGCAGGCATCATACAAGAGATAGATGAGGGTGTCTTGAAAACGTCAGCGGAAACGGTTGTAGCACTGCACTTTTTGGAGTTGCCCTTTCACAGTATGCCAAGTCATTGGAAGAAATGATGAGTACAGAAAGCTTGAAATGATATAAAACAGTGATGCTAAATTTAAAACTGTGCCATGCAACCATAGGTTGGCAAACTCACTCATGAGTCGACTCACTCAGGCTCACTCAGACTCATATTGGGCCACGAGTCTAAGCGAGTCCGTGTGAGTAACATTCTGGTGAGTTTGAGTTTGAGTCTGAGTGAGTCCAGTTGAGAAAAATTTAATGAGTCTGGGTCCGAGTGAGTCCGGCTTAGGAAAACTTTGGTGAGTGTGAGTCTGAGTGAGCCCTAAGCACAAAATATAATTCTTGAGTGAGTCTGAGTGAGCTCCACCTTTCATTGCCGATCTATGCTCCTATCTACTCATCTTCAGCATTACTATCAACCTTATGTCAACTCACGTTTATACTCACGTCTAATTACGACTACTCACAGATACCTCAGTGCACTAGCGTTCATACACCAGCTCAATATTTATTGATCAGAGACAAATTTTGAGCCCCCCCCCCCCCCCCCCCCGCAAATTTTTTCACAAGAACACACGAGATAAAGATTATATCGTGTGAGTCACCTCTTTCAATAAAAAGGTCGTTACTGGATTGCAACCACTGATAACTCATATTTGAAGGTACGAGATAGATCAAAAGCCGTCAAGTAGAGCATCGATTATACGAGATATTGCTCTTAAAGAGCATTGACACCATGGTCGATAAAGTTTATTAAAATGCTAACGTACTCATGAGTCGACTCATCAGACTCACTCAGGCTCAGATCAAGCCGTGAGTTTGAGCCTGAGTGAGTCCGAGTGCATAGTATTTTGGCAAGTTTGAGTTCGAGTGAGTCCAGTTGAGGAAAACTTTGGAGAGTCTGAGTGCGAGCGAGCCCTGAAGGCAAAATATATTTCATGAGTGAGTCTGAGTGAGCTCCACATATTTTGCCGACCTATGCATACAACCAAGACCCTTTTCTATGTGATGTAATGACAGTGTCTTAGACATGATTGGCAGATCCCTTCTACAAGTGCCTTGTATCCAGAAACTGTCCAGACTTGGAAAATAAGCAGAAGTGAATTCAACCTGCTTCAGAAAGTTTAACTTTTTATGTTTCGAAGATTTTCAGCGGTCAGTAATGAGTTATCCGTGTCTTATTTATGCAAACTGTTTTGGAGTACAGCGTTACAGGGGTGTGAACACTTACCTGATTTAAGCCTGGCTTCTGTTTGGATGACATGCGGCTTGTCAAGAAATATCAGGCGTCTCACAACTATGCCTTTTGGCAAACTAACATCTTCAATGACATATTGACCACTTAATGCACTGCAGCCTTGGTGCCGTATCTGACGGTGGCCCACATCATCACCTGTCGTCATAAATGGGACCTTCAAAAACAAATAAAAAAATGCAAATCATTCCAGGCTTAATAAGCAATGTACAAGTTGCACCCACCAAAATGCAATCAAGCCTCAATTTCACAGCCTTCAATATCGCAGAGTAGTGAGTATTCAACTGTCTGAATTGTAATGATTTGTATTGAAGGCAAAACTGGAGCTTCATGCTAAAAAACTTCCCTTCTCTTCTTACAAGACTTTTCTTTAGAAAACTAAGCATACTTCAATGTTCAACAATTAAGGCCAACATACATTACTTTAATAAAAATCAATGAAACATGCTAGGATGATCATACATGGAATCACCCACCAGTGAAGCAGCAAAAGTTGAGCAGCAGAGCTGACACAGTAGCGGTACTGGACTTGCATGAAGCATCTGTTGAAGGCATGCTCAAGACGAAGCAAGTGGTGTGCATGCTAGCAACATCTTTTTAGGTAATATGTGGACTAGACAAATCCGTGCTATGTACACATCAAGCTGTTGAATACAAGTCAATATGTTTTTCACAAGCGAGAAAAGTAGATGGTCCACCAACCACTTATCAATGCTTGCACTTTTTAATAAGGCTTGGAAAGAAATTTCATTCCCCATGAAGTCACGCATTTTCTTTAAAATAAGCCATCCACATGGACTCATGAATTGGAAGATATCTTGCTGTGGCTCCTGGGTTCTTGAAGCAACTTATACAAACTGGCTGAAGCAGCTACATACCTTTGTTTAAAAAAAAGAAGAGATGGAAGAAAGTATACCTGCTTCCCTTCCATATATGAGGCAGGTGCCAGCTCCATGACCTTTGAGGACAGCTCCTTCTTGACTTGATCCAGGCCCAGGTAATTTTGTTCACGACATAAATGGACTACAATCACACGATCGGCTCTGCATGTTTCAGTCAGCTGCTGACGGCCCTCCGCAGTGCTAAACAGCCATTCCGACTCCCTGTAAACCAGTGATCATGGCTCTAGACCAGGGCTGCACAACTCAAAACTATTGATGGTGGCGACTAATGTGTATGCTTCCTACAGGACCAAGGGTAATACTAGTAACACTAGGGCACACATGCTCCACTTTAGTGACAATGTTGCAAGTTTGCTTTTCGAGAGGCGGTGTGTTCTGTGTCATCACACTTGCTACTGTTATCAGCACTTGTAATACCATGTCGATCAGGCTTCAGGATGCTGAACTCCATAATCTTAAATCAAATACACAGCTGAACCTGTGTATATCGAACCCAAATAGTATAATGAACTAGTGTATATATCAAACAGTTGAAAATCCCCTTGAAATATTTCCGATATATAAAATATTTTATATATCAAATTACCTATATAAAGAACTTTTTTCTGATCCCCTTCAGATTCGATATACCCAGGTTCGACTGTATAAATTTTGACAACCTCTGCTCTTAGAAAATATAAAGCCTATAATTAACTTGGCCTCCCTTTGTGACACATGCTTATGGATGGTTTAGAGAAGACAAATTATTTTCAATTGCTAAAAAACTGTAGACATAGAGTGCAGCAGAACAAGTGAACACACTCTTAGTAACTGTAACATTAAAATAAGGATCACCTAGCATTTAGAAACTATTATAACAACACTGCAGTCAAAGTGATGTATTATGTTGCCATATTGCTGAGAGAAACACTGTGAGTACAGTCACTAAAAATAGCAATACTCATGTTTGCAATAGCAAATTGTGTTATGTGAACAAATTATGTGAGCAAATATGACATACACACGCGAACACACCATGCCCTAATTCCTCTAGCAAACCCTTTAATCAAGGAAACCTTTTCAATTACAAGGGGAAATTTTTTTTTTTAGTTTTGCAATAGTATTCCCCTGCAGTACATCTTTCACAATTTGCAAAGTATTTCAAACAGAAAAAAAAAACTTTTTTACCTATTATTCCCTGCACTTGCATTAATTTTCGCTTGTCATGCACAAAGGCAATTGATTACCTGCCCTGGGGTACAATGAAGATGGCAAACTTTAACTGTGTTTGAATTTTTGCCTGCAGATCGCAGACAAAGAGACGGTAGCGAGGTATGTCACTCCAAGATGCATAGAGGTCCAGACTGACATCATCCCCTTTTTCAAGGTTCCTGAAGAAAACGGTATTGTAAAACATATTACAAAAAGCTAAGCATACATCCACAACTACCAAGCAACAAAAAAGAAGATCTTTCATTTTCAACAACAGAAAAATTTTAAGCGGAAAAATACTACAGCAGAACTGTGCATGCAACGGGCAAAACAATGCAACTGAAGTATAGAGGTGAACAGGCCACTATATATAAGGTGCTTTCCCTGAAGGGTATCAAGGCACCTTGACACCACATATATCTGTTCATTTCACTTGATAATGTTTCTGTACTATTTATCACTGGATCAAATACTGTTGCATCCCTGTTATTGCCAGGATTGGCCACACAATGTGAGGATGACAGAAACAATGCAAAATTAAAACAGACTGTTACAAAATAAGACTGCGATGCTGATTGAACATTCCGGCAGTGGTTCCCCCTTAAATGGCAGATGATTCACTGCACAAATACTACAGTCTCCAACATCAAACGGCACAAGAGAGAAATATACCACAGGATTGGCGTAGTTGGTGAGTCGCAGCATGACAGTCATAATTTTGCATGAACACCAAGGCACTGTTTCAATCCCAGTTGTAATGAAAAAAAAAAAGCTTCAAGGGCATGGCAATAACTGCTTTTAATTTTAAATAGGTCCATGCATGCGAGGTTCACTTAAAACACACACACACACACACACACACACACACACACACACACACACACACACACACACACACACACACACACACACACACACAGATTTGTGTGAAGATGCCCTTTTAAACCAGACACCCAATTTACACCTTTCGTGATGCCAGAGGGAAAACATTGAACAGGGATAGGCCCAAGAACGTTCCCTGCATTTGTATGTTATGAAAAAGATGACATACTAGCTCAGAACCCAAGGGCAAACTTGGTTTACTTGATACCTGTGCCTAAACTGTTGTGCAACATCACCACTATATGACATCATTGCCTATTACAACACTTTTGCTCGCCCAAGTCTTTTCTGTGCCAGATATCTACAAAGGTTTAAAAAGTTTCATAGCCTTTGTGCCTGTTCCTATTTTCTTTGATGTGGAATAGTGCTTGGGCACTGCAGGACTAATTATGAATAAATCAGCCTTGGTCAAATACGATTAATATCTTGACACCACAGGGACAAATGCAGGAATTTTAAGGTAGTATCACTCCATACCAGCATATGTCATTTTCTTCCACACTGTGCCTTTCTTCCTGCAATGTTACCCATGTGCTTTAAAGTTCAACCTACCAACAGAGCTTAATAATAACCACAAGCACCACTGCTTACAGCAATGTTTTAGCCTTGTCTTGCAGTCTAAGAAAACATACAAAACAAAGCTTTCTGTCTAGACAACATGAAAAGTTGCCATTGGTCAGCACAGCTGTCAGTACACTTCCCCTTGCTCCCTTAAAGGGGCACTAAAGGCAAATATTAAGGATGTTGATTGTTGAAATAGCGGTCCAGAAACCTCGTAGTGTTACTTTTGTGCCAAGGAAGTGCTTATTTTGAAATAAAATCACGTTTTAGTGGTCCGCATCGCGTTATCGCACTTAAATCACCCGCCTGAAAGCAGTCTTTCGCACGTCACTGGCCGTGCCCAACCTTGCCCGCCTTTACTGTGCGCCGCGTGCACTGGCGGTGTGCACCAATCGGGCATCCGGCAACATCACATTCATGCGGCATTTTTGTAGATCTTTCTGTCAGAGCAAATTTCACGAGCGTGCAAAACACATGCGGCAGTACGCGATACCGAAGTTACCACTGAGATGCGACCGCGCGAGCGAAGCAGGGTGCTGGGTGAAGCGCCGTTCGGCGAAAACGAAACCTTTGAACCACGCGCACCGTTCCCCGTGGCAACGCCAAAGAGGTTTTTTTTCCATGAATCAAACAGAAACGAACAAACAGCATTTTATTACGTCTCTTGATGCACGAAAGGTTCTTTTTTTATTGCAGCTAGTTTGATTACGAGTGATTAATTGTATAGTCAGACTCTCCCACGTCATCGGGATCATTTCCAAAATGTCCTGCTCGTGGCGCTCGTCATGTGATACATTTAGCTTAATTTCTCGTTAAGTAGGGCACTGCTGTTGATAATATTGCCGTTTTAGACGTTGTCATACATTGAGCTTTCACTCTGACATAAATTGTTATTTGCCTTTTGTGTCCCTTTAAATCCTGCCCTGCCCTTCAAGAACACCAAAGAAGGAAAAAGAGTGAGAGGCACTGCCAAGAATGCTGCATTGAAGAGGGTGTGATGATAGTCATGTGCCTTTCTTCACAAATGAGCCCTGGGACTGGCGGTCCAGGCAGTAACACTCATAGAAACCATGCCTTGGTTGTCTAGTCAAGCGAGCGAATGTGTGCAGTGCTTGCGATCGTAGATTTGACAACAAGCTGGCTTCAGGAAAGGGTTGATCACCTTCAGACGATTAATCAAATAATTGAGAAAAGTGTTTAATACACAAAAAACCTCTATACAGCATTCATAGATTATGAAAAAGTAGGGATGGGCGAATAGTGAATTTGAGGTTCGAAGCAAATCCGAAGTGAATTAGTAATTTGGTCGAATAATTTCGAATCGAATAGTTCGAATAGTATTTACCGCATACTATTATTAAAAAAGTGAGCATTTTTGTCATGACCCTTGCACAATATTTATGGATTGGAACTAGGTATGAGTGAATGTCACTTTTTTGGTTTGAAATGAAGTGAAAGTAGCCTTGAATAGTATCAAGATTTGAATAGCAGTAGGGTGCAAGTAATAAGTGGTGCAATACGTTACAATTTAAAAATTACTATACTTAGCGCATATAAGTCCATATAACACGCTTTTAAACTTAAAAAAGTATGTACATTTAACCTTGAAGTGTGGCTTCGCGGCAGTGCAGATTTCCCCGTTTCACAGCACAGCAACGAGACACTGCAGTGAAACCACCTTTACAGGGGTTTACGTGCGGTCGAATGTGGACATATATTCGTTCATTTCGAATACTTCGAAATTTCGAATAATCTAAATTCGTATCGAAGCGAATTCGAATACTGTAATATTTGTTTGAATATGCGAAACGCCCGAATATTCGCCCATCCCTATGAAAAAGCATTCAACTCGGTAGAGATACCAGTGGTTCTGAAGGCGTTGAACTCGTAAGGTGTATTTGAAACATATGTGAATACCATAGCCAATATATATAGATTCCACCGCTACTCTGCTCCTCCTAAAGAAAAGCAGGAAAATACCGATCGGGTCCGTCAAGGAGGTACAATTATTATTCACTGCCTGTCTAGAAGTATTCAAACGACTAGAGTGGGAAGAAATAGGGATGAAGATTAATGGAAAATATGTTAGCAATTCACGGACAGCAGATGACATTGTGTGCTTCAGCAATGACGGCAACAAATTAGAAAGAATGACTGAAGAATTAAACAGAGAAAGCCTCAAAGTACAGTTGAAGATGAACATGCAGAAGACAAAGATAACGCTAGGTAGTCTGGCAAAACAGCAAGAATTCGTGGTAGACAACCGGACCCTTGAATCGGTAGAAGAGTATGTCTATCTAGGCCAAATATTAACAGGAGAGCCTACTCATGTAAAGGAAATACATGGAAGAATAAGGATGAATTGATGTGCACACGGCAGGCATTCTCAAATCCTGACAGGTAACTTACCACTGCCACTATAGGAGAAACCGTAAAGCTACTGTATTTTGCCAGTTCTAACATATGGGGCAGAAACCTGGAAAAAAGAAACTCAAAAAGAAGCCATGGACCAACCAGTGTGCAACGGAACAAGAGACTATACGGGTGACCCTAGGAGACAGGAAGACAGCAGAGAAAAAAAAAAAACTGTCCTAATCTCATGGTCACTCCAAAGTGTCCCGGCAACGCTTTCTGAACATCAAATAAAATTCGTATTTATTGCAAGTGGTCACTTCACCGGGGCCCTGCAACACTTCTTGAACCTACTCAGAATTCCCTGCAGATCAGTAGTCGAGGCTCTTGTGAACATGTGAGACAAGTATAGCACTGCACGGCGCATGTAATTTGCATTTTCATTTCACGGGCAGCCAAAAATGGCTCGCTCTGCTCTCGGCAAAGTGAAATGGACCCGGCCAATGGCTGACTAAATGATTGAGAACGCATCCTCGGTAAATTTTATATTGGTAGTTTCGATTTCAACAAACAACAGCCATAAATACACCTCACTTTGGCAGCACCGAAGTAACCCCTCTTAGTACTTCCCGTCTCGATCAATGGTCGTCTGCTTATTTTGTTTCTTCCCATGTTCACATGAGACGGCATGCGGAAGAAAGCCTGTTCTATTTCGAACTCTACGGACCTGAGTGGGTCGTTTGCCTCGCACTGAACACACTACCACAGTACTTACCGATTCATAACATCAGTTCCAAATCTACCAGCACGCTGGCCAGTGCACGCTTTCTCTTTTACGTGCCTCGCGAGCTAGACACCTTGGCAGACATCGCTTGGCGCTTAATAGAAAAGGCTTTGAAATGTGCTATCTGGGTTTCGTTACTATCCGTCAGTCAACCTGACGCAGTACAACACCGGTGAGCACCAGGTACTTCGCAGAGCTTGGCCATACCTTAGAAGAACCGTAGCGCGGTAGCGCCAGAAGTGCTTGTCTGCTGCATAGTTACCGCATGCATGATTGGGTGCCGTGGCAGTGGTCTCGTGATTACTTGCGATCATACCGGTACTATAGTTTTTTTCTTTTTTTTTTTTCGAAATTAGGTTGAGGCAGTTTATCGGAGACTTATGGCCGCGATTGTACAATCGGGAAGAGAGGTCAGAAATCGGGAGTCTCCCGGGCAAATCGGGAGAGTTGGCAGGTATCGGTGAAGTGGGGTGCTGCTCTGCACACTGTCAGATTCACCCTCTTGACAGCTCAGATTTAAACAGATCGCTTTTACAGCCTCTACGATTGTCTCAATATAACTGCAGACTCTGAAAATATGGTGGAATTTTACAGTTCTCAGAACAGCACTGCTGGTCTGTTCTTGGGAAAGAAAATGACAACAAGGGCAAAAAGAGGATAGATATTCACCAAGCCCATTGTATCAGGCTTGAAAAAAGAAAAGAGAAGAAAGGAAGAGACAGAAAGAGAGACGCAAAAGGTCTCCCTACTTTGTTTCTTTCCTCCATGCAAACACCCAGCTTTCTGCTTAAGTCAATCAGCCATGATCAGCCTTGCACTTGCTGCCTCAGAAGTCAAGAAGCACCCTTACAACTGATATCAGACACCTATAGACAAATGTGCACGATTTTGTAGCACTTTGGCTAATATTTGGCTTCAACTTACTCAGTTAACCTGTGCAGTGTTTAAAAAAATTAAAATAACCACAATACAATTACGAGGCACACCACAGTGGGGGACTCTAGATGAATTATGACCACTTGAGGTTCTCTTAACACTTTCTGTACCAGTGACGAGCATAGTCATCATTAGAGACCGGATTTTAGGCAAATGCCTATTTTGTTCCTTGCACTCATATCGCGCCATTTTGATATATGAGCATGAATTAGAGGTTAAGAAGGGTTTTTACTAGGGGTGCGCGAATATTCGAAATTTCGAATATTTCTCGAATAGTGTTTGCTATTCGATTCGATTCGAACTTCCCAAAAACAAATACAGTCAACGTCCGATTGAAAATGACCCCTCCAGATTTTTTTAATAACCTTCACCTCACTACACTACCGTATCGCGGCAAAGCTGCCCTTCAAGCTCCGTTACGGTCGAACTTTGCCAAGAGACAGTCAACGTCCGATTGGAAGTGGTCCCTAGATTTTCAATATGCTTCACCTCATCACACCCCGGTATCATGGCAAAGCTGCCTTTCAAGCTCCGTTACGGTCGAACTTTGCCAAGACACAGTTAACGTCCGATTGGAAGTGGTCCCTAGATTTTCAATATGCTTCTCCTCATCACACCCTGGTATTGCGGCAAAGCTGCCTTTCAAGCTCTGCTACGGTCGCAAATGTATTAACTCAAGAAAACGCTGGTTCCAACATGGAGATGAAAGATGTGGCAGAGGTGGGAGCTCAATGCTGTTTTGGACCTGAAATTTGGGCAGGAAGTCCGAAAAATGGGAAGCCGAAGCGTTTTAGCATCCAAAATTTCAGATGTTCTTATATATCGACGTCTTCGAGGCAGATTTGGAACTCAGGACTTGAAGGGAGCACACCCTTGTCCACCACATCAGTTGGGCTTCCACAGAAGTTGAAAGAGGAGGAGAGGCTGAGGAAATGGCAACTTTGCCTTTCACGTGTAAAGTGTTGTCGGCAACACTTTGGTTGCACCAAATCATGTACATAAATAGAATTCGGCCTCTATAATTGCCTCATTCTTGATAAGACAACTATTAAACACCACACCACCAGTGCTTCATCAACCTAGCAAAAAGAAACACTTTCATATTGCTATCTCATAAGAATATGCTTAGGAATCTTCTCTAACTTTTTTTTTCTGCAATTTCGTTTCTAAGTATTCAAAAAATATTCTAGAAATATTCGAGAAATATTCGAAAAATATTCGATTCAATTTGCACTCACACTTCAATATTTGAATTCGCTTCGCACCCGAAATTTTGCTATTCGCACAGCTCTAGTATTTACAGTGTTTTTATAGTGCCTATAAATGCCCCTTTTTGGTGTTCGTGCCTAAATGCTTAGATATACTTAGAAATGCCTATTTTCAAAATTGGCGCTTATATGAATTGGCGCTTATATATAGCATCAAGTTTCGCTCCCAGGTGCTGTTTGAGACCGTTAGTCATGTTACCGCGTAACACTGACTGTTGGGAACTATGGAGTTCAACCTAGTCCTCTATTTGAACCAACTCCTGGAAACAACTGCTAGCAGCAGCGAAGTGAGACATGTCGGTGAGAATTCGCCGCTGCGCTGACACGGCGCGAGCGGTTGGCGAATGCGAAACCGCGGAGAGCAGTCAGCGGGAAGGAGAGTGAAGAGCAAAAAAAGAAAGAAAAATGTGATGTGCATCCAGCTTTTATTTTGTTTGTAATTTACTTTTTAAGAAGTTCACTGCAGTAGCGTAGCCAGAAATTTTTTTCGACCCGGGGGAGGGGGGTAACCATACTTTCTCGTGCATGCATTTGTATATGTGCATGTATATACACTCAAACCTCGGTATAACGAACACGGATATAACGAATTAACGAAGTAAATGAAGAATAGTCTTGTCATAGCTACAGTGTTACAAATAAACGTTTATAACGAATTTTCGGATATAACGAAGTTATTTTCGTGGCAGATGTGACTTTGTTATAATGAGGTTTGAGTGTATACACACACACACACACGCAAAACTGAAAAGTTTCGACCCCCCACCCCCCTTGAGAAATTGGCTCTACGCGATTCGACGCAGCCAATAGGAGAAATCCCTCCCTTCTGGTCTTTTAGTGATCTGGCTGTCTGCTCCTGCTCTGCCCTTCTCAGTCATGCCGAAACGACACCCAGGAGTGTGTTCAATTCAACAGTGGACACTTGAGTCACTGTGCAGAACACGGGAGAGACTGTGTTCTGCGAACCGTGCGGGACAAAGCACAATTGCATGGCTATGTTCAACTGTTAGCGCCTTTGTGCCATCTTAAGCAGTAACACTTTTATTTTCCTATTGTATATAGAGGTCAACGCACGTCTTCGTTTGAAATTATTTGCATTTATGTGAAAGTTCACTGTGCCGATATTTACGATATTGGAGGCATACAACATTGTTTTGCCTGCCTATTTTTGGCACCTAAAACGAGCTTTTTTAGTGCCTCAAAATCCGGCCTCTAGTCATCACGAGTGAAAAGTACCTTCAGCAAGAACAGGACATGATTACATCTGTAATCTAGCTGCCATTTGCGTTACTATAATCCATCTCAGAAGTTCCCTACAGCACTGTGAAGGCTACAGGGATCCTTAGCCAATAGGAAGGGCGATTAGCTCCTCCACATGTATTCATCCGCGTCGCGTCGTCTGCTCAGCGTCTCCCTGCCATCTGCTCGCACGCGCAGGGCGAGTAAAGTGAACAGACGGCACCGCAAAAAAAAAAAAAAAAGGCTGCACCCACCGCAGCTCGTGCCCTCCGCTTCGAGTTTCTCGAAGCGGAGGGCACCGTGCGCTGTGTGAGCCGTAAGTGACAAACTGACGCTTGTATTTGCTTCAGATTAATATGCTGACGCTTCGACAGTAATGTATTCACGACTATGTTTCTCTAATTCCAAGAACCTTTATCAAATCCTCGGCGCGTTAGGCATAGCAGGTGTTGCTAAACAAACAGGTGATCTCGCAAATAATGACAAAATGTACCTGATGCTTTGTCCTCAGCGTGCGATGGCACAAAGCGATGGCTCATTTCACCATTTATTTGTTGCTGCCAGCACAGTGGGAGAATAGCAAGCGTAAGTTCGAAGTGAAGCGGGCAGTCGCGCCTGCATGGACGCTGCCATCTTGATTTTCAACCACAGTTACCGGCGGTTACTGATACAGTAATTAAAGGCACACGACATAAATGCGAAGAAGAATAAACATATCACGCATCGATGGGTGCATGATATACAACACATGCCAAACAAGCGCAAATGTCTCAACCCTGAAAATTCTAAGGTAATTATATCTGGAACAATGTTTTGCTGCGCAAGCATGTGGCTTGCTTACACCCTGTGGCTTTGGTAGTGCTGAACGGTAGTGGTGAGATGAAGTATAGGTAGTGTGCATGTAGTTCCTCTTTATACTCAAGTGCTTGACGTGTGCACTGGAAATGTGGCTTGCCTGCTTGCCCCACTTCTGGGAAACTTGGTACAAAATTTTTAATTATCTGCGGTATGGGAGGGGTTACCATGTACCTAAATCTAAGTACACTGAAACCTCGATATAATGAACACTGTTATAACGAAATATCGGTTATGAAGAAGTAAATGAAAAATAGTCTTGCAATACATACAGTGTTAGGAATATATGTTTATAACGAATTTTCGGATATAGCGAAGTTATTTTTGTGTAAAATGTAACTTTGTTATAATGAGGTTTGAGTGTAGACAGGTGTTGCTACATCATTCCCCCACTGAAACACAGCCGCAGTGGCCAAAAATCGGGCCCGCGTCCTTGAGCTTAGCAGTGCAACAGCTTAGCTGCCAAGCTACCACAGTGGATTCCACAGCGTTTCCCCGCTAATGATGTAGCACTGCAAGTTGATGGCCATATATGTGCATTAAAAGGTTTGGGTTTGTATTTGTTATAGAAAACAAAGCTGCACACTAACACTAGCATAGTTCACTCAAAACAAACTGCCCATACTGCTCACACTACAAAAAGTGAGTGGCCTCAACATTATAGCCTCAACAAGAGTGGCCATAGAAAAATGGTTCTTGCTGCACTAGAGAAAATAAAAGGGCAGAAAACACATAAATCTAAACCATAAACCCACCAGTGGTTCCAATAATCAAGAGTTGCTTTACTACCACAATTTTAACACAACACGCTTAGTGGTTGCACTTTTTTGCTTAAGTGTCGAAAAAATAAAAAAAAAAATCGCAAGGAATGCACTACAACGAGCATTACTTAACACATGAAAAACAAATTGTGTAATTTAAAATCTTATACCTTTTGGCTATACGATGTCGTATAAATGCATACTGCTGCATGGAAGCTACTTCATTGCATACAGTGGAAGCAGGAACACGTCTTGGTTTCGATTGAGGGTCGAAGGCCAGCTCAGTCACCTGTGCAATGAAATACATAAGGAAGATCGGAACAATGTATTCAATTAAAAAAAATAAACAAGTGAAATGAGGCAACTAGCTTTTATGCTTGATGACCAGCCCAAGAACTCTGTAGGAGCTTTGCTAACAAAAACTGTACTGCATTGCACTGCATTGCTATGCTAAAAGAGGTGTGGGCAGCAGCAACGGAGGCACCACTACCAGCCAAAATTTACTTTGTTCTTTAGTGCTGTTATTGCAGTTTGATTAGTATTACTGAGGATGAGACTGGATATTTAGCCGTCAATAGAAGAGCTCTAGCAATGTTCAATCTAGGTACTCAGATTTGTAGCGATACACATAGCGCTGTTCTAGGTAATGCTTGTCTCGAATGTGCAATATATTTTATTTGTGCCTGACGGCTAGAGCAGCAATGCACAATAGCATGACATGTGTCAATAACGTATTCTTCAAAGCATAAAGAACTGGCTGGTCTGATTTTTGTGAAGGTTCAACATTCCACATGACAAGCACAATTAAGCAAATATCTCTTAAAATTTTCACAGTAATCATTGCTATTGCCCCATAGCAACTGCCTTAGTCATTTGTGTTTGTTCATTACAAAATTTAGCGTTAAAGGAGTGGTGACAGAAAATTTGTGAACCTCTGTTTCTTGCTCTTAATCAGCGTCTACTGACTCGTTAATAGCAGCAACGAAACTCATTTGCCCTAGCGTGAGACGAACGTTTAAAGGGGTCATGAACCACTTTTCCAAGTAATGATCTAATGGCCTCAGTATCGGAGTGTACTGCCTCCCGAATCGATTGCCGCAAAAATTTCTCGAATCCGTCAAGAATCAGCGGAGTTACGGGGGTTTGGCGCACGCTCCCAGCGCTTTCTCTCTTTTCTCGTGCCGGCGAGCGCACTGGAAGCTAGACAGGGAGGGGTGGCATGGGGGAAAGAAGTTACGCCAGCGCGCGTCATGAAACGCGATCGCTCTCCCGCTGTGATTCGCTTGCGCGAGTGCGGCTACCGTGTACTGAGGAGTGCGGTGCCGGCAAGTGGCGGCACCCCGCGGCAAGAAGCGCATCTGATCCGAACGCCGCTCTCGATTTACGTCGGCTATCGGCCAATAAGCATGCTATGTCTCTTGCGACGTACAGCGGACAGACGCCCCGCCCACCGACGAGAGTGAGAACCGGCCTCTGTTTGAAAAGAGGGTGCCTGGGGAAACGGCAACTTCGCGCTCCGCTTGTGGCCATTACGCGGCGCGCACGACTGTAATATTTGGCAGAGCAGTTCATAGCCGTGTCAGCTTTCCGCAGGATGTGTTTTTTCAATCAGCCCAAGGGGTGCTTCATGACCCCTTTAATTATATGCTCGTATGTTACGAGCGGAGGCAGTTTGAATTTCGAAGAGCACTCAGTGGCCCCATGACATAGTCGGCCTACTCGTGAACAAATACCATCAGGTGACCACGAGAGCCAGTGATGTCACTGGCCAGTTTCTGCCATGTTGTCAATGCTGCTGTTTCGTCTGCTGTGTTCAGCGTTGTGAGTGCTTGTTTCTCCAATCGTCAAAAAACGCTTATCTAGTGCAGCGATGAATGAAAGAGCTGGGAGGAGTGTAAAAATAAGTCAGAAAAGCTTGCTCCACTTCGCGAATCTTGCTGGTCGCTGCAATCTTCTTCTTGTCGTCGTCGTCCAACTGAGGCGATGTTTTCCGTGAGGCTTGGAGCAGCCGCAGCATTAGACGTGCTGAAACATTTTCGCTTCGATCAATTGTAGAGTAGCAGGTTGAGAAGTGACGAAGGAAGCAGTGAAATCACAACACTGGCACTCTGTAGCAGTGTTTATGTGTAACATGCAACTGACGTGAGGTACGCTTTACTGACTCGTATATAGCTTGGGCAACACTGCGTTCTCAAGGCATAACAATCCCACGTACGCACATCGGAACGCCAAGGCAGTTATCTGTCCACTACGCAATACGATCCCGGCAGTAGAGAGCTTCAGTTTGTAGACTTCCTAACATTTGCAGATACCTCGTTACCAGAGCTGTTGACGACTGCAGCAGTAGCAGCAGCCATGCATGGCAGCAGCCGCGGAGTCGGTAGCAACATCTTGTGGCTTTTTGTCCAACTACAATAATTTTTTTTTTGTTTTCTCCGTGGTGCTGCTGTTCTTGTCGCAAAAAAAAAAAAAAGCAATGAGAATACTGTGAGTTGCTAATTATTTCACTGCTAATGCTTTACACAGAGTCAGTAAGCGGGTAAGTCGCTGCAATGTTATTTTTTAGATCTCTGGTTAGGCTATGCATCATCAGGTGTCGCCACCAGCGTTATCCATCTCGTACACGCCTCCGGTAACCCGGCCTGAACTCGTGTCGTACATTGTTTACAAAACGGCCCCGCTTGATGACATCATCGCTTTTTGCTTCTATTTCCGATTCGGCACTTTCACAAACTTCAACACTCAATTAAAATACTTTTTAGGCTGTATTTGTGGCTGATATCGTGCAGATGGCACCTATATGCACCCATTAGTGATATAACAGTCAAATTGTGTCCGAAATTTTGTCACCACTCCTTCAATGTGTGATGATCTACATTAAATTTGAACCACCCAACGTGCTACAGAGAACTTGCGCGGTGGTGTTCTTTCGAACTGATTTTGTGGTGGCATGTTTTCTGCACTTTCAGAAGCTATGGATCAGTATCAACTAGCCCAATTTCAGTGCTTGCTATACTATAAAGGCTCAATAATTTGTACCAGCCAAAGGCGTATCTGAATGCGAACCGGAATAGTGTCCTTTCGATCCCTATGCTGTGTTCTGGTACTGCTGTTAGTTGCCGAAAGCTTCAGCACAAAGTGCCTATAAGTAGGCTTGACTGCACTGACACTCTACGAGACGTGATCGCCTATTCAGGGCAAGACCCTAGTGCTGGCCATAAGAATGCCAACGAGGATACTCAACTGTTTCGAGTCCCAGCAACCGTTTGAGTTTTGTGAAGACCACCACAAACACTGGCAGCACTAGCCTTGATGCACCTTCCTCCTGTGCTTCCGCATCCTCACAGCGATGAAACCGAATGACCCAAGTCCAAGCTGGACTGAAAAAAACATGAAGAGAAAATTAACTGCACAGCTGGCACAGGATGCTAAAGGCCGCTGTAATAGATCATTGTATCCACAAAAGTTTCATGGAATTACTACGAAACTTCTTACTCCGAGGAGAACCACTTGAGCAATGCTTGTAAGATGTGGGTCTGCAACAGTGATATGCACAAAAACCGGCCTCCAACTCTGAGAACCCTGGACACTTCTTTAAGCACTGCGTAAAGTTTTGCAGCACTATCACTGTCTGGAGTCAGTGCATCCACTGTTCCTTTGTCCAATATTACACTGAATTCCTCATCTTTGAAGTTCATCTGAAATATAAATAAATAAATAAATTGTTGGAACCCTTCAACAATGACTTGCGAAGACAGACAGTTGGGCGAGGGGGGAATTAGACAAGTGAAAGAACAGTGCAGCGAAGAGCCAGGTTGCTGCTTACACGCAAGCTCGGCCTGATCTACTGCTACGTGTACCAAAATGCAAAAGTACACACCTGGGTAGCATCCATTTGGAGAAACTGCATCTGAGGTCGCGAAGTTACATACTTATCGTTCATTTGTCGTATGGCCACGTCGCTTATATCAATGCTGGTAATGTTTCTGTAACCACTGTCATAGAGGTCCGCGCTTAAAGTAGAGTTGCCGCAACCGACAATTAGGATCTTGTCAGTCGACTCCTTCAAGTACTTGAATATTGTTTCTGCATGTTGCCAGAACTCTCCATACCTGAAAAAAAATGAAAGATTGTGTTATCGAAGAAAAACAAAAATGTAAACATTAGCCACGTGCGATGCCGACAGCTCACACTAGGCGTAAGCAAATGCAACATTCACCATTCAAAAGCTGCTTTTCCTCGCTTATGGAAGAACTCGTTCCAGTATTTCTCGCTGGCGAATTCGGATGACGCCTTCGGCAGAAGATTCATGATCAAAGGTCATTCGCAGAGCATTTGTCGGTTCACATTCACGCGCACGAGCAAACCGAAGATGCTTCGCGTGCGTTCTGCGCGTGCCGCTACCCCGCTACATGTATGACATATTTGGTTTAGTTGCCCAAGTGCGGTCATCAGCAAACTCTTCATAGGAGGATTGCAGCACATCTCCTTGATTACAAATGCAATTCACATTATCAGGCAACAGGCAAGGCGTTAGCTAAACTTTACTTCAGGAGACATAGCTGGCAGTAAAGAATTATTTCCATTCAAACGCGGCTGTATCCCGACTATGACCAGCCAAGCACGGTTTCTCAACTACGTTTTATGCAGGCTACGACGCTGAGTACCCTACCGACAAGCGAAGCAAACTACTGGTAGGAAATACTATTTGAACTCTTGCTTTTCTCTTGTCCGAGTTGTGCGATTTGTTCCGCCAAAGCACACTTGGATCATGATTTCCAATTGTCGCAAAATATTTTCATCGAATTGATTTCAGGATAGCGAGCAACCTACTACCCGCGCACTACCGCACCGGCCACCCCGCGTTCTGATTCGCTGCTGTCGGAAGCTCGCTTGACGCAGATGTGTGACGCATTATTGACGATACGACGAGTAGGGCACCGTAATGGCACTGAAGAGTGTCGTCGGCTTGAGTAAGTACGCTTTACTTTCCATTTCAGAAAATTACGCGCGACTTGGTGGTTTATGTGTCTCATTGATGTAACCCTATCATACGGTAGTTCTTATTCAAGTGGCTTTGCGTGAAGTTTGTGAGACGCCTGCGTGAGAAAACGCCTAAGCAGTTCACGCCCATCTTGGCTCTGTTGCATCTTTCACGGACGCCCACATAAAACAGAGCGATCGCCTGCGTACTGTTTACGTTCATCGATAGTGGGGTTTCATCTGTTCAGCTATGACAAGAGTATGTTTCGCCTATCGGCTCATAGTGCCTTTACTGCAGTGGTTTCGTGGTCGGAAACGATAGTAGTGTAGTTAGTTTCGCCGTGCCGCTGGGTGTGTTCGCGGTTCAGAGGCGCATTTTGCTGCTCGGTAGGAACCAGCTGTGAACCCCAAGTGTTTTGAAAGAAGGAGAAACGATAATAAAAAGGTCACTATTGTGTTAATAGCGATTATTGCATTACCTTGCGCCATTCCTCGTTATTGTCTCGTCTGTTTGTAATCACACCGGCCAACGCGCTTGCCCGCTGCTCTGCGCGCTGCTGGCTTTATAAGGCATTTTTCAATCCGGAGTTTGCACTTATTGACGATGCTATTGTCTGTTTGACCTAGCGTGTGTGCTTGCGAAAATACCGAGTTGTAACATTCTATATTCGTGCCGATAGCGTAGTGGTCTGCCATGAACCTTAAAAGTCGTCGACGGTACAGTTCGTGTTGGCACGTGCTTATTGTAGCTGTGTCCATATTTCAGAAATCACGAACGATGTTATCCGCACGGTCAAGAAAAAGGGAGAATGGAAGGTTCTTGTGGTTGATCAGCTGGGGATGCGGATGATATCCGCCTGCTGCAAGATGCACGAACTCGCGTCTGAAGGAATTACGAGTGAGTTTTTCTCTTCAGTTTTTTTTTTTTGACGCTCTATTCTTCTTCCAAATCTGCATGAAATTTAGTACTTCGATGCAAGATTGATGATGCCGGTTGAAATTGCCTCATTACTGAATTCGCGCGAGGTTTTAAGACAAAGTGTGAATGGTGCTTTAAAGCTACACCCCCCTCCCTCTCTTTTTTTCCATGCAGTTGTCGAAGATCTGAATAAAAAGCGAGAACCTCTGCCAAACATTGAAGCGGTGTATCTTATCGCCCCAACAGAAAAGGTTTGCACCTGAAAAGTAGTGATAACTTTCTGTATGTGTATGTGACGTGTGTGCAATTACAAGAGTGCCAACAACACAGCTATATGTATATGTAGCCTGGATCACCGTGTGTGTGAGTATATCAGCATTGTCGGGACTCTTGTTGTAAGTGATGTGACTTTAAGGGTTCATTCACACCGGGAGCTCAGATATGTCATGCAACTACAGTCGCAAAGCTTGCGAACCAATCATACGGGCAGGAACAGGACCGATCTGCTTGTTTTATGAGGTGATAGTGGTACGGGCTGATACTTAAGGCACAGCATTGTATTTCACTGTGGTGACGGGTTGCATGGTCACATTTGCTGGTGTGAACATTGGTTTCATTGAGTCGCTCTTTGGTCGCCAGCTGCGTATTTGCCTACATCTGATCAGAGGGATTGTTAGTGTAGCAGTCCTCCATAACGTGAAGCATGATGAAATCTCTTATTTGTGTCCTTTGTTGCCCCACTGTTGATATGTATGCTGTGGTTTGTGCGATAAGCCCACAGAGAAGTGAAGGCACGGATGACACGATTGTAAATGTTGCGAATTGCACTCTTGTTGTCCACGCCTTCCCTCCTTGTCCATGGATTTATTGCTTACCCACAGTATGAATCACCACCAGCTAGCATATCTTTCATTTCTTCAGCTGCATATTATGGTTCATGGTTTAACGGACCAAAGTGATGGTGTTCAAATTAAAGGAGGGTAGCTTTAGAGCTTGCATCCATCCTGCTTCATTTAATGTAGAGTTCTTGTGCTTAGTATTAATTCAAGCCTGGCAGTGATGAACTCAGGGGCATCTCAAGACATGGCAGGGGTTATGCATGCATATTACTATATACATGGTGCAGGTCTTCACTCAAGTGTACAGTTATGAAAGGAATGCGTTAAACTTGAAGTGATGCCATTTTTGCTGTGTTTGAAATGAAATGGCTACTAGGCACCCATGTTTGATTGCTGTTTGGTAGAGTTAAACTTATCGTCTAGCGCAGTCATCTGGGGTTCAGTGAACACTCTTGTTAATGGTAGCATGAATTTGGTTTGCATTTTTCAACTTGTGCTGCTTATCACCTCATGGACACCAGTGGCCAGCTCATGTACATGAGCATGATCACTTCAGTGAATAACCTCCTGCGTTAGGTATATTCGAAATGGAAGGCAATGTACAGTGGTGTCACTGGCACATAAGGTTATTGACCATAGAAAAAGCTTGCTGATTAAAAAATAAACTGCATAATTGATTGTACAGATTGGGCGTACTGCCGATGGTGGCTTGCAATGATTTTTATAATAGCATGCTTCATTATTCTTGACTTGGAAGTTGCCACTGTCATTGCACCAGGTGAGGCCAAGTGTCTAGTTCGGAGATGATGCTTTGTATTGCAACTAAGGATATTGTCCATTTGGGTGAAGGGGACTTTTTTTCAGAGGTGTGATATTTACAGTGCATATATAATTAATTGATGCTGTCTGAGCAGAGAGGACCTGTTAGTTGATATTACTTACATGCAGCCAAAACATGTTCTGACACAGTTCTGTTGTTCATGTTTCATTCTTTTCTGACACTGTGTTGGTGCTGATGTTTATGTGACGAAGTTTCCTTTACATTTCAGTCAGTTCGTGCCTTGATGTCGGACTTCCAAACACCAGCCCGACACATGTACCGGTGTGCACACATTTTCTTCACAGAGAGTGAGTATTCAAAGCCTCTAATGGCACAATTGAAGAGTTTCAATGAACTTATATGGTGAATTACATTGGGAGAATAGGAGCAAAGGCATGCACAGTGAGAGCATTGACACTCAATCCACCACTGGAATGTTGTGCACGTCTGGAAAGAATGTGGGAATGTGACAAGTGAAGAAGAATCCACCATGTGGCCAAAACAGTCTCAGTATTCTCATTCGGAGAGTGGCAAAACACGTGTGGTTGCTAAGGTGATCTGTCAGTCACATTTGCCATTCGCTGCTGCGACGACACATCTTACAAATATTGCTGCATACATTTTGTAGTCATTGACTCTATGAGTGCATATGGGCAAGATTAATGTTGAATTCCAATGGCAGAGTCGGAGAAGCCGATGGACTCCGCGAGTGAGCATTCTACTCTGGCGTAGAGCGACGCCTCCAAATCCGCGATTGGAACACAATCCGCGCCGCCGGAGCAAGCATGGCAGGGGTGGAAGTGCTGCGCCAATGCGCTTTTGCTGCGCCATCCTGCTCCAAAACGCATTATTGCGCCGAAACTGCTCCCAAGCGGTCTTTGGTGCACGGCCTCCTGCGATGGGCTCCGGTGCGCTGCCGGAACCGATCACCGAGGCTATGTTTGGTGCCTTCATGTGCCGCTGTCATCCGTGTCATGGCGCGCCTAAGCGAGCTTATGTCATTATATCATCATCACATCACTTGGCGCGCTCTCGCGACCTTGTCGAAGGCCCGAAAACCCTAGCGAACAAGAAAGTGAGTTGTGCAGCCATATTTCGATTGTGACGCCGGTGGCAGCGGAGTTTTTTGGCGCGCTGCGCGCACGAGGTGGTTGTTGTCATCGTGGCCTGGGATTGTGAACATGAATAAAAGTAAGTGCGTTGACGCTTCATAAGGTCGAAAAGCTTCTATTTACTGCGAATATTTAATTTGATGTGAAGCCATGAAGTTAGTGCGAGCAGCTGCCGCGAACGTAAACTCGCGACCATTATTAGAAACTTTGCATTAAGGAAACGACTGTATAGCTGAATGTGTAATATGGATTTTGTTTCATAAGTCTGCATGTAAACGAAAAACTTGTTTTATCCGTTTGCGGTCAATGAAGCCACTACCAACTGCGAAATCACTCACAGGGCTTCGGTTTGTGTAAGTCGGTTGGACCATTTCCGAAACTCATTTTTTTTAGCGAGAGCATGCCTCTCTATGTGCAGAATTTGTTGCATTGCACACAAGCCCTTAGACGTTCGAAATGCAGCATGTAAATGTGCTCGTGCAGCGACGAGCTTAGTCTCGCCTGTGCGATCGATCGCGTTGTTCGATTTTGGCTCGTCAGAACCTGCGCTCGGCTCGTGGTCGAGTACGCTGTAGCTCGTACCATCCGCAGCACAACATGACATGCCGCTCGCCGCCGTGGCTGTGTGTGGTTTGGTACATGAGGTGGCGAGTGGAGAAATATACAAAAAAGAACAAGATACACTTCGAACGTTTGTTACTGAAAAGACTAATGTGAGGTAGTACGAAAACAGAACCACGGGATACAAATTGTGCACTTGCGACATCTAGTATCATCGCACCTCAAGTGCCATATTTGTGTGCATATAACCGACACCAATAATTGACAAATCCTGGAACTTGAAGGGAAAAGGTGGAAGCGCGTGGTGCAATTTTTGGCGCGATTTACGCGCGTTTTTTGACGAACGCCTTCGCGAAATCGCGCTGTTGCGTCCCGAATGGCTTGATATCTGCGCGACTGACGCGTGGTCGGTGGGTCGCTCGCGTCATTTTTGATGAACGCTATCTCAAAAATCGCGCCGCCGCGTCTTCCTACTCGAAGTAGAAAAGAAAACGCCTCGCGCGGCGCATCGCCCGCTCGTCCGAGAAGTGGAGTTTAGGGTGCAGACGCGTGTTTGTTTGGTTTCTTCCAATGCCTCCAGACTGCGCTGACCTCCACGCATTTCGAAGGAACTTTTTGAAGCCGGCGTAGGGTTTTGACGAAAATGCAACCCGGCAAACGCTGGCGCAAAAACGCCGCTGCTGAAAAACGCTCATTACCATGAACGTTTTTCATTTGTCAGTCTAGTCAAGTGTAGCTATTCAAAACATCGCTTATCTCGTTTTCCTGAGTCATTGCTCTATCACAGCTGTGATGGTTTAATGATAACACGTACGCGCGTGTGTGTATATATATATATCATTTGTTTAAGTGCTGTTGGTTCATCAATATTGAATGTTTTCTCAAATCATTGGAATTTCTTGTGTTTACCAGAAATAAAAATTAAACAACAATGATGTTTGACCCTACAATTCTGCTCCAAAACTAACTTGCATTGCTCCAAAACACACATTTTGGTGCTCCAAAGCTGCTCCAAAACAGCATTATTCCTGCTCCCTGAGCTGCTCCAAAACGCTCAAGCCCGCTTCCACCCCTGAGCATGGGAACAAGAAGGAAGCGGAAGTGCTTGAGTTGCCCAGAATACCTTGTGTGTAGTTATTCGATTCTGCTAATTCCGCTGTCGAATTCCAGCTCGTACGCGGCAGTTTCAGCGTCGCTGTCACTATCCGATGAATCGCTCGTGCAGAAACTCGGAGCTGTCGCTATCGATCAGCGAAAGCAATGCCGCACGATTTGCCCAGACGCCCATGTTGTCCGCCATTACTGTCAAAACACGCGACAGCGGCAGCGCCCCCAAGCAGGCAAACGTGTTAAAGGAAGTACGTCAGGCCGAGTTCCGGTCGACTCCGCCGATTTTGGCGGAGCAACTTTTCCTGCTCCACGGAGTGACTCCCGCTCTGAATCCACTCCGACTCTCCCATTGGAACGCTTGACTCCCGCCCTCACTCTGCCATTGGAACACACTTGCTCCAAAAGGAGCAGAAAAGCTTGCTCCGACTCCGCCATTGGAATTCAACATAAAATAAACTAGGACTGCTACATTCTGACTAATATATGTTGCGGAGCTTGTTCATATCAATGGCATCAAAATAACCTGGCCAAACCGCTACGTTTGGCTGCTGCCATTGATTCATTGATTGCCACTGTGCTTGCCAGCTGAAGCAAAATAAAAACAAGCAAGGAGAACATGGCGTTTGAAAGTCACGTGACTTCCTTCATACTCCACTTTCCAGGCGAGAGCGCTTGGGACTATCCGGCTTGATGGTATAGTAGTTACGGTGCTCGGCTGCTGACCTGAATGTTTCAGGTTTGATCCCGGCCATGGCAGCCGCATATCAATGAAATGCTGAGAGGCCAATGTACTGTGCGATGTCAGTGCACATTAAAGAACACCAGATGGTCGAAATTACCGGAGTCCTCCACTACGGAGTCTCTCATAATCATATGGTTCTGGCACTTAAAACCTTAGATATTATTATTATTATTATTATTATTATTATTATTATTATTATTATTATTATTATTATTATTATTATTAGTGCTTGGGACTGCTCCGTGCTTACCTTGGCGCAACAAAACTACTCTTGTTGTGCCATTGGATGACAGCACTGCTACTCATGTTTGATCACAAACACACCAACTCTTAGACGAACATTTTCAGTGTGGTTTCGAGTGCTCCTGTTCTCGCAAGAAAATTTGCCATTTGATTCATTTTGTATCTTCTACTTGCCGCAAAACCTCATGGATGTGTACCTGTTTGTTAGATTTTCTTGGCTGTTCTGCTCCAAAATGCCAGTGTATAGAGCCATGTATATTAGCTTCCTATTTCCTCTGTTTCCTTCGCCGGCTGTTATGTAAAAGAACTGTGACTGCAGCTGCATTGACTGCTACATGTCACTGCTGAAAATGCAGCACCTGCAACGCTGTACCATCTTCGCAAGAGACAGCCGAATTGCCTGTTGTGTCTTGGGACACTAAAGACAAAAATGATTTTTCTCATGTTAGTAAATTACTCTTTTCCAATCCCAACATCACCACGCTTGGTAAGCGAGAAGACGTGCGAAAAGAAAATGTGGGTTGAAATCCCCGCACCAAACGCCATGACGTAGATTTTGACAGCATATACTAGGACCTACATCATTCCTAATTGGTAAAAATGAAGTATATTGTCCTCTGAGGGGGCTATAGACTTAAATACCAAGTTTCAGGAAGTTTCATTGAGCAAATGTTGCCATGATATGAAGAAATACACTGTGATATCCGTGACATCACGTGCGGAGATTTCTGTGTAAAATTTCAAAATGCAACTTTGACCTTGATTTTCTCCTCACTTAATGAACATATTATGGTGAAATTAACAACATTAGAGTTCTCAGAGTACAATTTATCAATCTAAACTGATTTGTTGTTTCACTTAGTGTTCCTTTAAGGGTACTTTGCAAGGTGGCTAATTGTCACTTGTGAACCTACATGCACACACATAATGTAGTCTTCCTCGAGGAAGCCCTGTGGGCCACCTGCCTTTGTCTTTGCCATGTTTCCCTGCATGAAGAAGTTTTTATCGGATGTGACATTTTCCCAGATAATGCATTCTTTTTCAGTGTTCCCCTAAGAAACAACATGGTTCTGCTGTATATGTCGTATCCTTTCCCTTGACCACATTGTTGCGTGCTTGTTGTTTCAGAATGCCCAGATGACCTGTTCACAGACATATGCAAATCGCAAATGGCAAAAGTAATAAAGACATTGAAAGAAGTCAACATTGCTTTTCTGCCATACGAAAGTCAGGTGGGTACTTGAGTGTTCTTTGGTTACCGTATTGTACAGGCGCATTCCATCATGCAAACAGTGCTGATGACTGCGATAGCAACAAATTGGAATGTTATACGAAGTAATGCTAGCAGCTAACTCATTTAGGACCCAATCTGGCATAACTCTACAGAATATTGGTGTAAGGGAACACGACCGCTGCAGCGAGTTAAGCAACCTTTGTGCTGTCTTTTCGTTTCAATGCAAAGTAAGCAATGGCAGCATAGCATGCTCTATGGTATGGGCAATATGCTGATCTCCGTCGACATAGCATGCGCTCGACTGCACCAGTGTCCAAAAGCAGAGTCCAAAAGGCAGCTTTGCTGCAATGCCAGAGTGTGATGGGATGAAGCATATTGAAAATCTGAAGGGGCCACTGTCATGGCACAGTGCGGTGATGTCTTTACAGATAAGCACCAGAAATGTGTGGAGGCGGGATAGCAGCAGGCGGCAAACGTGCCAGTACAGCTTAATCGCTGACAACACTTATGATAAGCATCTTTAGCTAACTGCTCGGTAGTGTGGCCTAGCACAGTGGTATACGTACTGCACGCATTTAATAGGCGATAACCTAAACGCGCCGCCGTTCATGCTGCCTCTTTGTGCGAGACCGCTAAGTGCACTGCACAGACGTCGCCTTCACAAACGAAAGCAGCTTGCTATTGCCATGTCCGTGTGCGGTCAGGAACAGAGTGGGCATGCCATAACAAACGCTTTAATGGCAAATGCGTGCGTACAATAGAGCAAGTGCCCTGGCAGTGACGGCGTGACCTTCGTAGGCGATGCGCTGTGGCAGCCTGCCAGCTTAAGAAACGCTGGGGGGAGATCGCCACAAGTGTCGCGCCATGTGCTTCACGCTGGCTGGCACAAGAAAACCCCATGTCCGTCAGCCTTGCTTGTTTTACGTGAAGTTCGCAGAACTGCGCAGAGTGAGGGGTTAGCGAGCTGACTGTGATCGCAGGCAGCGCACTTGGGGTGGGCCATTCGTGTTCTGAAGGTTGGCACGGAGTAGCCCATTCATGTTCGGAGGGGTGGAAGGGCAATGGGAGAGACACGCAAGGCTGTCAATTCTGAGAAGGCTGCAGGACTGCTTCTATTGTATGAGTGCGCGGCGGCCATTGGCGGGGGTTTAGCGGCTCGAATTTCTCCTTTCTTTTCAAGGATTTAGTGTTCCATTACCTTTCCACACTGACACCTAGCAATCAGACTTTGTTATAACCGCATATGTGGCATGGGGGCATTGTAGTAAGTGAGTTATTTTACCATAGAAAACATGCAAAAGTTGACGGTGCAGCAGCTTTATATTGTTATAACCGATATATTGTTAAGACCGGTATCGTTATAAGTGGGTTAGACTGTATATCATATTTCATGCTACAGTGGGCACTATACTGCAAAGTTTGTTCGTATGATTCACTTTGGACATGTAGCACTGATTTTAGCTGCTTGACACACGTAGTAGCCTAATATAGTTGCCATACACCTTTCTTAGAGGAAATACAGAAGGCAACAGAAATTTCTTGTCGCCTTCTTCATTTACTTGATCCTATGCACTAAAAATGGCACCCAATTGCAAACACTTATGGCTGTATATTGTTAAAAAAAGGTTTCTCTTTCCCAGAGGTGGTTTATTGTCATTGCAAATGCCCTCCTTGCAGGTCTTCTCTCTGGACTCTCCAGAGACATTCCAATTCTACTACAATCCAAACCGCATCAACGAACGCACTTCCAACCTGGAACGCATTGCGGAGCAAGTGGCAACATTGTGTGCAACACTGGGCGAATACCCATCTCTGCGGTACAGGAGGTGAGATTCGGTGCACCTTGTATGATTAAAGGCATTGGCTAAACTGCAGTTGTGGAGTCCTCTGTGAGGTCCACGTGAATTTCAGCAATTGCACATCTGTGATGGTGAGGTTAGTCACGTCGCAAGGCGTGTGACGCGAGGAAGATGGAGACAGTGCGGAACACAAAAGGAAGTTATATTCAACGAGAGACACACATTACAAGTACAGTAACTAGACGTCGTGCACGCGGTTCGTAAACATAACAAAAGGAGTAGGCAGTCTCACAAATCTGTGCCGTAGCCCGGTGCCTTGAGGTGGAACCCGTTGCGTGCTCGTGGTGTAGTCGTTGCTTGGGTACACAGGTCAGTGTCTCGCTGCACAAGGCGTCGCCAGGCCTAGGCGTAGCCGCACACAGTCAGCAACGTCGGCTCGCTGGACGTGGTCAGCAGCTCCGGGGTCTCGAGGACGCTCGCCGTGCCTGAGATGTCCGCAGGAGGCCTCACCCAGAACTCGTGCCGGGTCACGCCGATACGCCGTGCCCCGAGGACGTCAGCGGCTCGAAGACAGGAACCCGGCCTTCTGAACCTCGCACGTAGTTGCGGGTTCGCCCTAGGCTCTCTCGCTTCGTCTTGTCCACGTTCCAACAGCTCCGTTCTGCGCGAGCGCCTTCTTTTTTTTTTTCGATGCGCGAGCTTCAATGTCCCTTCATTTTCGTCATCTTCTAGGGGATGCAGCGCTGTCGTCTGCTACACTCCCATTTTTTCAAGTTGCTTCATCACAACATCACACACAGCTGTTGTGAGGCAGTTGCAGTGATGGCGCTTAGGTTATTGCACTTTAGTAAATATGGTATGTTGCTGTATGTAATTTCCTCATAATTAAACCGTCCATGGTACTGAAAAACTTGTGAAAGGTCCCGTCCATGTGTTGCTGCAATGAAGGTAGAAGGGCTAACAAAGCATGTTGTAATTAAAGGCAACAGAAAAAGATCAAATCCAAAGTAACGTAATGTAAGATTGAGCAGACATTATTCTGGAAAACCTTGCGACACATTTGAAATCTTTAGGCATTACAAGCAAAATGTCGAAAGGTTTTCTGGCATAATATCTGCTCAATCTCTACTATATTTGTAATGCCTCAAGATTTCAAATATGTACCAGAGTGCAAAAAATGCCATCATACGAATCCATAAGAGGTGTGACGCTAACAAATTGAAGTGTTAAGGCCCATTTGCTTGCTTTTGATATTGTGCAAAATATTTTCCAAGGTAATTTCTATATAATCAGGACACTTGACTTCAGTCAACACAGAGGAAAGCAAGGGTTATTTCGCAGTGGATAACTAGCGCTCTATTTGATTTGCAGAATGGGTGCATTTAGATGGGAATGGGAGAGCATGGCTTACAAGGAATTAGGTGGTGGGATTAAGTTAAGAAATTTGCTGGAATAAGGTTGTCATATGGGCACAAGAAGGGGGTAATTGTAGATAGCTGAAAAGGGCCTTCATCCTGCAGGCCATTAATGTTGACTTCCAATGAAATGGTGGAGTCTGCGCAAGTTTTTCTGCGTCTTTTGGAGCAAGTTCGTTCTAATGACAGAATGAGAGTGGGAGTCGTGTTCCAATTTTCTTAGAAAGCCAGAGTGGATTCAGAGCAGTAGTTACTCCGTGGAGCAAGAAAAGTTGCTCTGCCAAAATCAGCGGACATGACCATAACTCTGCGTCACACACTTCTTTTAACACGTTTGCATGGGGTTGCCACCGGCACTGCCGCCGGTAGTCGCGAGTTTTGATGGTAATGGCAGACGACATGGACTGCTCGGCAAATCATGCATCATTGCATCTGCTGCTTGATAGTGACACCTTCGAGTTGGAAAGCTCCAGTTCCTGTACAAGCGATTCATTGGGTAGTGACAGCAACGCTGAATCTGCCATATACGAACGGGAATTCAACAGCGGAAGGGTATCTTGGGTAACTTGGCACCCAAAAGACAAAACTTCCACTTCCGCCTCGCTCCTGTGGCGTGGGTTGTGATCTATTTGCGCATTTAGAGGGGTTCATCTACATTAAATCGAGCACTCGCTCGCTGAGTTATTTGGCTGGTCCAATTCTCCTGTTGGAATTCAACATAATACAGGCCAATTATGGATGGTCATGATGGTGAATTATGCAGTGAATTGTGACCATATATTCCAAAATAAATCATATGTACTATATACAAAAAGATTTTTTAACTTTATTGTAACTGCTGTGCTGGCTTATTAGCTGGGGTTCTTGCACTGCTAAGCATGAGGGTGCAGCTTGATTCCCAGCCATAGCAGCCTGGGTTGAAATAAGAAATCATTTGTGTACAGTCGAACCCACATATAACGATCCCACATATAACGATCCATCGGTTATAACGACCATATTTCGGTGCACTTACGATTTTCCTATGCTAACCATTGATGCTGCGTCCACATATAGTGAACATTTTTCAAAGCCACCTACTTTTACAACGAACACTTCAGACACGGTCGCGGTAAAAATATGGCGCATACGAAGCGAAAAAAAGTTAAAACATTCCTTCTAAAGCGTGACAGGGGAGCACGCTCGCGCGTGCCCCGCTCCAGTTAACTCGCGACCACGGTGCTCGCGACTAAGATATCCCAGATCGGCGAGCAGCGCACGCAGATTTCGGACGCTGCGAGCGAGGTCGCTCACTTTCCAGGCGTTTCTTCAGTGGCAGAATGGCAGTGAGGAAGAAAAAAAAAATAGTAGGCAGCATGAAGCCTTGCGGTCAGCTTTCGCACGGTACCCTATCCTGACGCCGTTCTCTGCAGCTACGACCGCCTGCGATGAACCAAACAATGCCTTGGAACGCAAGAAGGCATAAATGCAAGAAGTGATAACCGCGATAACTTTCCATCGCAAAAAGGTTCACTGCGTCCCTAAACTCGTCGACGCCACAATGTGCCGCAAGAGGTCGTCTGTCTTTTCGGTAACGGCAGAGACCGGTCGATCGGTGATTACGACTTCCGCGCGATTGCGGCGATGCTTTCGCGGATAAGCATCAGAAAAGAGCGAAGGCGAGGTGGCGGCCGCCGATGAACGTGCCGTTATGACTTATAGCCGACAACCAGTCATCTGTAGATATATCCGCTCGGCTGCGCGGCGGTACGAGCGCGCCATGCTGCCTGCTGTTCGCAAGTTCGCCGCCTCCGCGTCGTGCGAGACCGCAAGTGCGCGTCGCTTTGTAGAAACGAAAGTAGCTCGCTGTTGTTGAGCGGCGCGGGCACCGAGAAACGTCGATGCACTGACAGTGAGCATATACTGCGTGTTTGACTACGTGACAACTCAAGTGCGCCGCGCATCGTCGTGTAGGGCCGCGAGAGCATCGCGGAGACGTCGAGTGCGCGTTGCTTGCAAAATGCTTGTTTTCGCCGCGTTGAACGAAGAGGCTAGTCGCCACACCCGACGGTCCGGAGTGAAGCAAGCACGAAGAACTTACAAACGCGCGCATACGGCATACAGCAAGCGGCCCGGCAGTGACTCCGCGAGCCGAGTAGGCGACGCGCTGCACGCAACTAGCCAGGGATGATCGGCTCCACGTCGCGGTACCGCGCTTCGGTGAAATGGTGTCAGCTCATTGCAAAGGCGGTTAATTCACTCGTGAGCACGCAGCGGGCGACGCGAAAAGGCTTAGCTTGTCACCGAAGGACTTGTTAGTACTTTAATAAAAGTGCAAAGAAAAAAAAAAAAAGGCTTGGCCGCTAAGCGCACGTTTTTAAGGGCGAAGCCATATACAACGAACTACTGATATAACGACCACTTTTCGCGACACTTTCGAGTTCGTTATAAACGGGTTCAACTGTACTTATATTTAGGTGCACATTAAAGCAGCCCAAGTGGTCAAAATTAATGCAAAGTCTCCTGCTACGGCATGTGTCATAATCATGTTCTGGTAGTACTAAACCCCATAATTTCATTAATTTGAATTCATTTCGTGTAATAACAAGGCTGTTAAAGCCAGTAAGTATAGTTCGTGCGGTGCCTCATAATCATATTGTGGTTTTGACACGCAAGACATCCATATTTAAACATTTTTTAAAACTTTATTGTTGCAAAGAAATTGTTACTCGTAATTTTCAAAATTTCAAGCAACTCGAGATTTTAAAACTGTAATAAGCAATCCACCCTTAAGGATGCATTTTGCAAAAATTGTCATCCCTCAAAGTATTAAGACAGAGCAATACTGCTTTGCCAAGACCCGTTAAGATTGTGTCCCTTTTGTTCAAATGTTGCGCATTTGCAGGACAGGTATTTAATTGCAGAAGTTTTACTTACCTCTTGCGTGCCAAAAATGCAATATTTTCCCGTTTCCTGGTACTTTGAAACTTCCCTCTCCACTCCTTGCAGTAATGACCGATAACATTTTTATAGCCTGTGTAGTCCATGTATGACTTCGGCCTAACTTGTATTAGAAATAGATGGTACTCTTTACAAAATTGGCATTCTGGTACAGATAGGGGCAGAGGTATACAATAGCTCCCTATGATTGTTTTATGTATTGCACACATGTAATTATGATAGTGTGACAGTGTGCTCTAAATTGCACACTTGGTAATGGTACTTACTGTGGCAATTAACATACTGCTACAAGTATATCACAAAAAAAATTTTGATTGCTATGGGTAGACCTGGCTTGTTGCACTGGACACGCTTTCACAGTGTAAATTTATATCTAACTTGGTGGCATCATTTTGCAGTGATTTTGATCACAACATGGACCTGGCACAGATGTTGTATCAAAGACTGGATGCATACAAGGCAGATGAACCGACAATGGGAGAAGTGAGTGGTTTTTATTTTTTGTGCAGAAAATGTGAACCTCTACTAGTAGTAGCATAGTGGAACACATGTTCGGGTGTTAGTCGTATTAGTATCTAGAGACATTGACTTGTAATTCATAAGTCCACATCTGAAGTTTTTTTTTTTTTCACAGTTCAATTTCTGTACTAAAGTTTGGATGACTTTTATGCCTGAAGTGTTAACAGCTGCGTAAAAAAACTGGCAGGATACTGCTGCTATACAAGAATACATGACTCGTTATTTTAACGCGATAGCGTTAAAGGGGTCATGAAGCACCCCTTGGGCTTGTTGAAAACACATCCTGCGGAAAGCTGACACGGCTATGAACTGCTCAGCCAAATATTGCAGCCGTGCGCGCCGCGTAAAGGCTGCAAGCGGAGCGCGAAGTTGCTGTTTTCTAAGGCGCCCTCTTTTCAAACAGAGGCCGGTTCTCACTCTCGTCGGTGGGCGGGGCGTCTGCCGATTGACGTCGCGAACTGCATCGCCGTGTCGCAAAAGACATAGCATGCTTACTGGCCGATAGCCGACGTAAATCGAGAGCGGCGTTCGGATCAGATGCGCTTCTTGCCACGGGGTGCCGCCACTTGCCGGCGTTGCACTCCTCAGTACACGGTAGCCGCGCTCGCGCACGCGAATCACAGCGGGAGAGCGATCGCGTTTCATGACGCGCGCTGACGTAACTTCTTTCCCCCGTGCCATCCCTCCCCGTGTAGCTTCCAGTGCGCTTGTCGGCACGAGAAAAGAGAGAAAGCGCTGAGAGCGTGCACCCAAACCCCGTAACTCCGCTCATTCTTGACGGATTCGAGAAATTTTTGCGGCAATCGATTCGGGAGGCTGTGAACTCCGATACTGAGGTCATTAGATCATTACTTGGAAAAATGATTCATGACCCCTTTAAAGAGCTTGTTCCGCAGAAATTCCGGCGTCAGTGTCTGCGTCGCTGGTTGTGAGTGAAAAATCATCTTGTCCGTGACCGAAAAAATAAATAATAAAAAATCTTAGGTTCGAGTGAGAATCGAACCCAGGCCGTCTGCGTGGCAAGCAGGTGTTCTACCACAGAGCCACCTCATTGCTTGCAACTGCACTGAAATTAACTTTAAAGCTTCACAAACATGCGCGACCTGTGTGCAGGTGTCACAGTACGAGATGTAATGTTGCAGTAAAATGGGGTACAAGCGTATATTGCCATTGGGCGTCACACAATGTGAATTGCATAATGAGTTGGTTGTTTGAAGCCGGCCGCCCATTGCAAAAGGCACACACATTACTGCGCCTATTCCCTTATGAACATGTAGTAGGTGCATTGCAACTTCGAAAAAGTATCACGCGCGTAATTGCGGCTGGTTTAAAGCATGCCACCCATTACAAAGGGCATACACATTAGTGCGCATATTGTCTTACCCACACGTAGTCGGTACACTGCTGTCATAAAAGTGCTGTTGAAGAAGGCGGAAACCTTTGCCTTTACTATAGGTATGTCGAGTGTGTGGTTGTCAGGTCCGTAGCCAGGGGGGGGGGTTTAGCCCCCCCCCCCCAATTTTGGTGAAGTAGGTGTTTTTACCAAACATACGTAATGAAAATATGTTTTTCTCAAATAGTCAAGGTTTTCAAAAAGTGCCCCCGAAGCTTAAGTGTCCCCCAATTTTTTCTGTCTCTCTGGCTTTTCAGATATATCTGCTGCCCTTTATTTTATAACATTGTGGTGAATGTGCAGCACTTTTAGAAAATTCAGTTTTAATGAACCTGAGAGCCAGTTTCCATATTTACATACACCGCGTTAACGAAGTCCGTAACCCGCCACGGTGGTCTAGTGCTTATGGTGCTCGACTGCTGACTTGCAGGCCGCTGTGTCGAATCCCGGCCGCGGCGACCGCATTTTCGATGGAGGCGAATGCTTGAGGCCCCTGTACTTAGATTTAGGTGGACATTAAACACCAGGTGGTCAAAATTTCCAGAGCCCTCTGCTACGGCATCTCTCATAATCGAATTGGGGTTTTGGGACGTTAAACCCCAACAGTTAATAAAATTAAAACAAAGTTGGAATCATGTGGCCATGCGGCTTGTGGAAAGCCATAAGAAACACAGGTCCAATGCAGTCACTATAAAGTGTGAGCGAAACTGTCACGCAATCATGTACCGGTACAGCTTTCCATCAAAGCCTCAGGTGTTGCCCAAAGTAGAGCTGTGCGAATAACAAAATTTTGGGTGCGAAGCGAATTCGAATATTGAAGTGTGATTGCGAATCGAATCGAATATTTTTCGAATATTTCTAGAATATTTTTCTAATACTTCGAAACGAAATTGCAGAAAAAATAAAGTTGGAGAGAATTCCTAAGCATATTCTTATGAGATAGCAACATGAAAGTGTTCCTTTTCGCTAGGTTGAAGCGCAATGTAGAGGCCGAATTGTATTTATGGACATGATTTGGTGCAACCTAAGTGTTGCCGACAACACTTTACACGTGGTAGGCGAAGTTGCCATTTCCTCAGCCTCTCCTCCTCTTTCAACTTCTGTGGAAGCCCAACTGATGTGGCTGACAAGGGTGTGCTCCTTTCAAGTCCGGAGTTCGAAATCTGCCTCATAGACATCGATATATAATAACATCTGAAATTTTGGATGCTAAAAAGCTTCGGCGTCCAATTTTTTGGACTTTCTGCCCAAATTTTAGCTCCAAAACAGCATTGAGCCCCCACATCTGCCACATCTTTCATCTCCATGTTGGAACCAGCGTTTTCTTGAGTTAATACATTTGCGACCATAGCAGAGCTTGAAATGCAGCTTTACCGCAATACCGGGGTGTGATGAGGTGAAGCATATTGAAAATCTAGGGACCACTTCCTATCGGACGTTAACTGTGTCTTGGCAAAGTTCGACCGTAGCAGAGCTTGAAAGGCAGCTTTGCCGCAATACCGGGGCGTGATGAGGTGAAACATATTGAAAATCTAGGGACCACTTCCAATTGGACGTTGACTGTCTCTTGGCAAAGTTCGACCGTAACAGAGTTTGAAAGCTTGGGATGTAAAAACAGCGCAAAATATAGACAAGGACAGAGAGAGACGACACTGTCCTTGTCTATATTTTGCGCTGTTTTTACATCCCAAGCATGAACCACCAACTAGCCCAACTTTCGCTATTATTAGAGTTTGAAAGGCAGCTTTGCCGCAATACGAGAGTGTAATGAGGTGAAGCATATTAAAAATTTGAAGGGGTCACTTTCAATCGAACGGTGAATGTATTTGTTTTGGGGAAGTTCGAATAGTTCGAATAGTAAAATTCCAGTGCGAATCGAATCGAATAGCAAGCACTATTAAAAAAATATTCGAAATTTCGAATATTCGCACACCCCTAGCCCAAAGTCGTACACTGCTCTCTGCTAAGTGCGATGAACGCACTCTGTCACAGTCTGTAGCATGCCTGCCACAAAAACAAAAATTGAGGGAGCCTTAAGCTGCGCCTTTAAAAGTTAAACGCGACAGCGATATCCGCGCGCACACGCACACACACACACTCTCTCTCTCTCTGCCACCTTCCCAAATCGCTAGCCTGCCTTCTCTTCTCGATGGAGGCCTAAACTGTGCTGCAAGGAAATCCAAAGTGCAAACGCCCTCCGGCTCCTATCTCCATTTGCATCTACCTCCAATTTTCGCTCATGGCCAACGCTGCTTTTTCGCTCACAACCAAAGACGACGCAGCCGCCGCCGACACCGGAATTTCTGCGAAACGAGCTCTTCAAAGCTGTCGCGTTAAAAGAGCTTCAGGTGAAAATTGAATGAGAGCGAGGCGACAACCGGAACTACGGCACCTTTGTTCACGGAGAACACATTTTCTATCTAGCAACGTTGCATAAAAATTATGTCAAAAAAATTGAGCAAGATCCGGTATGGCAATGAATGTTGTCAAAGCTTTTAGCCTTGTTGACAACATTCATTGCCTGAACCACCGAGATGGCCTGCAATATCAGTGAGGCCATCGCGTTTAGTACTACAGTCTCTGCCGCAACACATACTTGTCACTTGCCATGCAGTGACAACAAAAATGCCAAATCAGGTGCTGGCACAAGGGAATTGTGGAGCCAAATACAGAACTACACTGCTGCATACAGTGCATGATGCCAGTGACAAGATGCACCGGGCGAGGCGGAGAACACGTGTGCCCTTGCCGTCGTAGCTGCTGCCAAAAAAAAAGTATTGAAAAGATGTGACTCCGCTTTGTGCGGCCACTCTCTGATCCGCAGCGTGCAATTCGAGAAATGCATTCACAAAAACACCACGTGTAACTGAAACATTTAACAACTGGCGCCATAATAAGTTTCAGTTTATTACCTCACTCTACCTTTGTGGCAGCAGCAAAACTTGTGATTTCATCGAAATTGCAGATAAACACGCTTTGTTATATTGAAGTTAAATTTTACATGATGTTCTATGGGCACAAAATTCTAAAAAGTTGTATAATTCGTTATATCAAGAATTGTATTATGTGTAAGTTTGTTATATTGGTGTTTAACTGTATAGAGCACTGCCTCAAATTGTGTGGAGGTATTTTGAGTGCTGTGAAGTGTGTTGACAAAGAATAGAAGGCCAGTCAACTATTGAGGACGATACACGGTGCATGAACAATGCTAAATTGTGAATTAGGTTTGCATCGTTATTAATAAGCAACAATGCAGTTGGTGTGTTAACAGAGGTCACTGGATTGGCTTGCTGACTGTGAACTGGCAAAGCCAAGTACCTCGTTGGTTAAAGGGACCGACAACTGATTTTTCTCGACCCAATTTTTTACGGCGCGACAGGAAGCTCACCCTTCGTAGCGTTTGTAGCTGCAGTGATTTATCCGAAAAGCGCATAGTTATTTTATAAGCAGTATTTTTCGATCTAAAAGGCTCCAAACACGCATGGAGGCTTGCTTCAGCAACACTGAGTGCTGAGAATTGATAGCGATGCTGCTAGCCCTTGTGAAAGCTGTCGTTGTTCTGCTTTCGCAGGAGTTACTGTAACTATGCTTAACCACCTTTATTTTGAGCTTTCCAACCATTTTTGAAAATAGCAAGCTGTTACAATGAGATATGTGGCTTTATACACCTTCCCGGTATTTGTACAGCGTTGTGTGCGCCTGTGCCCAAGGTTGCCTGCGCCTGTGTCATGGATGGCATGTCCCGGCGTCGTTACTCTCTCGATACATGAGCCAAGCCAAGTAATCGAAAACGTAACTGTGCATATGCACGGCCGCACCGAGTAGTAGCGCGTGTCATTTCTGAGACGAAGTGTAGGTAGCAAAACTATGTCGCTCCAAAATCTTAGAGACCTGGAAACTGCGTGCACGGTTGCATGAGCACGCTGAAAAGTTGCTCAAGACACACTGACGAGCATGGGATCATTACGTCACGCGAAGGCAGCGCCACTTTAATGCATACTACTAACGCAGGCCTATATGTACATTATTATGGACTAATACCTTTTAATATAAAGAAACGAACAATATTTCAATACTAACAAAAAAAATTGTCGACCGCGTACAGCAATCAACGGTCACATGGCCGTCTTCATCGGATCATTCATGTTTTTGCCGCCAGAGGCACCACAGGTCATTTTTCGCGACTTTCAATTAAGAAATAAAGATAGAAGTCCATCTCTCACGAAAAAAACAGGGTTGGTTTGAGTCAGTGGAACGGACAATCTTTACATCAGTGGAGTCAACTCATTTTATATTCTGGGCAGTTGTCGGTCCTTTTAAAGCATGCATGCACATCCGGAATGTCTGGTTTTAAATAGCTCTTGCAGTGCTTGTCATTTTTCCTTGCAGAATTTGAATGCAAATATTGCGCTGCAAGTGAACAAATAGTATTTGTTTTGCTGTAACCAATGTTGAATCTAGAATTCTCAATTTGATCATATTGTCACAGGGTCGTGACGATGACGAAGGCAGCAGTCGGCGTGTTCAAGATGAAACTTTATTTGGGCGAACCTGTGCCCGGGAAATGAAGACTCAAAATACAGCAGTACACGCTGTACACTGATAGCGGCGAACAGGGCATCGGCCGTCAATAAACTGAACCGCGGCAAGGCACGTCGGCATTTATACATGTGGCATTGAACATTCGAGCCTTATCGCTGATGGCCGTGTCAGTTTGAGAATGAACTCAGCTGTTCACGTTTGCACGCTAAAGCCTAACAAAGGATCCTAAAATAATCTCGAATGTTCTCAGACGTTCTGGTGCAGTTTGCGCAAGGCAGCAGCTACACATGCAATGGGCCGCTAACATAAAACATAAAGAAAGGAGCGTGTGTGGCAATATCATGGTTTTAGCTTGTAAGATGTAAGACTTCAATCACTGTGAACCAGATGGTGGTCTATGCCCAGACCAAACACTTTGCTACTTCATACTGTTTTACATGAAAGTATCTGGAGTGCCGAAAGGCACGCGAGGCAACTCTGTTGTTGCTAGTGGGCTTCTTTGATTTCCCGGGCCAGTCCAGCAGGCCTGTGGACGCCTCAGTGATAAGTATGGTAACTATGTCACACGATGCCACCATCATGTGATCTACAAGTCCTGAGCAGTCGTGCCATCTGCCTGTGTGAACTGCTGGCCACGTTTCCTATGTCGTCTGCCACGGCATCTGCTCCAGCTATGGCAACACTGGCCATAACACCAACCTGGTCATGACCCCAACTGTGTTTGGATAGCGAAAAATAACTATATTCGTTGTGATACAACTTGCCATAAGTAAACCACTGTACATTTCCTGTGTCGAAGATGGGTGTTTCATTGCTGTTTTATTCTGGCACCATGCATGTTTCCCCAATCTTCAGAAACATGTTCATGCTTGACGAGGCACACATGCAGACATGGCCTGTGCAAACAATGTAAAATTTTGGGGTGCAACGGCACACCAAAAAAATTTCATGTCAAGTTTAGATGGCCTTATGCATGAAATATTGCACCTTTGGCTGGCAGCTACCAGAACGAAATAATTTGAGCTGTCTGCGGGGCATGCGTTATGCAAAAAGCAAATATGCATCTGACTGGTCATGGACCAATGTGCGGATCTTCTGGGAGGCTCTGGAGAAAAACAAATGTACCGCCAGCATCCGGGGCTGTACGTCTGGGACGTGTAAATGGAAAAAACTGAGTATTTCAGCACATTTCAGTATATAAGGTAACTCATCTTGGGAATGGTCCTTCGTGAATAAAATGTTACAATAGTGCATTGTTACCATTCTATGTGAAACTTGTTATGCTGTTGTCTTGCAGTGACAGTGGTGATGATGCTGACTCTGCAGCCTGCATATTAGTACTGCCTTGCACTGATGGCATTGGACCAAACTGTAGCTAGTGTGCTTTCATTGATGCAGGGACCCGAGAAGATGCGCTCGCAACTGATAATACTTGACCGAGGTTTCGACTGTGTATCCCCGCTGCTGCACGAGCTGACCTTCCAGGCCATGGCCTACGATTTGCTGCCCATTGAAAACGATGTCTACAAGTTCGAGTCGACTAGTGGCAACGACGTGCGTGAGAAGGAGGTCCTTCTGGATGAGAAGGATGACCTATGGATTGAGCTGCGTCACCAGCACATTGCCGTTGTCTCACAGTATGTACGCCAGTATGGCGCTTGCACCAATGGAGGTGCTTTCTCAGAATTTTGCAGTAGTTTTCGAGTACTAGTACATTTCCATTGCCGATGTGAATGGCTTGTTTCATTTGGTATTGTGCATGTTCTTGATCACGTATACCTTGGGGATGTCACTTTCGGTGTCTGCTTCGCTCACTGTTAAAACAATCAGAAGTGTACCCTACAAGAGGGACTTGCAGGCAGAGACAGTTTTATTAGCATTATTGTTTTCGTGTCCTGTGGTTGACAATGCGTTGACATAAATATTGGTACTTCAAAAATGTCCGTCGCTGTGGGAAAACATTAAACAGTAAAAGCTCATTAATTCGGATTTCATGGGACCGAGAAAAATGTCAGAATCAACCAAATGCCAAATTATCGAAAGTATCACGAAAACAATAAACGGTTGTCTGTTACATCAATGCATTTTCATTTTCTCGATGAATACCTAAATCCAGTACTTATTTTACATAAGAGCAGTGTAAAAGCCGCAATTTTCGTCATTCGCAACTTTGTTCACAATGTGACCGTGGACCCCGTGTCTTAAGCAGAAATGTGCTCTGAACCGGTCCCTTTACGTACCGTCACCACCAACACCATACCACACACTTGTGACGATGATTTTTTCGCGGAAAAAATTGCCATCAGCTGATCGCTTGTCCGTCACAATGTAGCAAGCGAGTTTTAAGCCAGCATGCAGACCGCGGCTGAAGCTCTTTATTTTTAACAGCTTCCACCCTCTTTGAGTTTTGTGGCATTGCACGGGCGTTGCCTGAAGTCAAAATGAAGCTACTGAGTGCCGCATCCACTGTGGACTAAACTGTGGTCGCCAGAGGCATGATCACAGCGTCCATGCAGTTCTGAAGGCACGCGCGTGGCCTATGCTCAGAGTCCAAACGAAACTACTGGGTACTGCATCTGCTTCTGAATAAACCTGGCTCGCTAATGCATAGTCATGGATGACGACTACGCAGCTCTGAAGGCACATGACGAAAACGTAACTACTGCTTGCGGCAGCTTTGACCCCAGTCGCTATTGATGGGATCATAGGTAGCGCCCACGCATTTCGCGTGCACCGAGTAAAAGTTTGGCGTAGCCGCTGAAATCTTGGAACACCAACAACGCTATTGTGAATGGCGACCACGCCTTTCTGAAGGCCTGCAGCCGTTGCGATTGTTTGGAAAGGTCATTGTCACTTCATTGTGTCGCACATTGCCGGCGCTTCGTGCTTGGTGTGCTCCAAGGATCGTCCGAATGAACTGGGATGCGGCCACATATGATCAAATTAACGAGAGTTTGATGCCATTAGACAACATGTATGCTTGCCGGGACCAGAGAACACGTCCGAATAATCCAATTTTTCGAATTAACGGGGGTCGAGTTAACGAGATTTTACTGTCTTTCATTTTGCATCTAGAAAAAAAAAGGGAAAGAAGTACCACTACATGTGAGAAGCGTAACTTTGACTTCAAAAGTCCAGTGGAGGCACAGCATGTATTGCATGAAGTCTGTACCACATAGTACATGAGTACAAGAGATGCCTTGAGAAAGGTCATTAGAGCTGGTGGCTAAACATTGCAGCGTGTAGTTGTATAGTGATAGGGTGACTCCAAGCTCATTGAACTGTGCACATGGCGTGGCATGCAGGGCTGTGACAAAGCAGCTGAAGAAGTTCATCGAGAGCAAGCGCATGACGTCTAGTGGCGACAAGTCCAGTCTGAAGGATCTGACAACGATGATCAAGAAGATGCCACAGTACCAGAAGGAGTTGAACAAGTACTCCACTCAGTTGCACCTGGCTGAGGACTGCATGAAGTGTTATCAGGGTTATGTTGACCGACTCTGCAAAGTTGAACAGGTGAGGTGGCCATCATTATTTTCACATACAATTGGCTTATTACTAGCCTTTCTTTAGTTGACTGTCGCCCAAGGTCCGTTCCACTTACATTTAAGATACTGAGGCGCTTTAGGGAATTATGTTTGTGTTGCATTTGTTATAAGTACTAGTATTTATATATCTAAGACATGAGCCAGACTTGATCAACTTATCTGCAAAGCAACCTACAAACTATGTGGTTCGGTCCTGTTCAGTCAATTCAGCAGTAAAGCTGCGACCTGCTTTATGCTGCTGTAATGAATGATGCACATGCAAACATCAAGTTTTCCCACAGTATGGCTATTTGAAGATTTAAATTGTTTTTTATTGCATCAGTACATTCCAAAATCATGCATGAGTGGTAAGGAAAAAAGGGGAAAAGCTGCATAAAGGCTGCTTGACTGACTCCACCTCATTTGGGAAACAAAATACAGGAGCAAGCAGTGGTGCTGGTGTTTACACATAACACCTACAATAAAATTCACAATGTAAATGTCTAAGTATTTACAAAAGTTCTACAGCCACTTACAGTATAAACATGTTAGAGAGTTTTAGCAGAGCGCCATTGTACTGCCCAGAAGCACAGGGGAAAAATTTGCAAATTGAAGCACCACGATGGCAACACTATTGTAGTCTGACAATACCTTATTTCAGAATTTATACGGCCTTTCTTTTCTTGAGAGTCGACGCGAAAATTCAGTGTGTCACATTTGTTTGTGCTTCATTGAACTGACTGCAGGACCTGGCCATGGGCACAGATGCTGAGGGTGAGAAGATCAAGGACCCAATGCGCAATATCGTGCCCATCCTGCTGGACACCAGTGTGTCCAATTTCGACAAGATACGCATCATCCTGCTGTACATTTTGTCAAAAAATGGTGAGCTTGTCAAGTTCAATAGAAAGGGCCAGAGTGCATGTACACCCTGGCATTGCCAATACGTTGTCGCCACTGCATGTTTAAAGGCCCACCAATTACAAAGTGCACAGATATAATTAACCATCATCATCAGCAACTGCATCAACAAAGTACACAGGTGCACAGTTGTGCACATTGCTTTACAGACGTGTAGTGGGTACTTTGCTTATTGGCAGAAGGAAGAATTATGGCATAGTGGGCACTTCACAACTGTACTTGCAGTAGTTATTCTAGGCTAGGATAGCAAAACCAGGCTAGCGATTGAGAAGGAGGTGTGAATGTGGCCAAACTATGCGACTGTGTTCTACTCTTGAAGGTGAAGCTCAAGCGTGCTCCAAGTTTTTCTCGATGCTATAGAATTCAGACTAAAAGCATTAAGTTATTTTTTTTAATATAGCCCAATATGTTAAATCTTTCCAATGCATGGTCTTTCGGGCAAAACTGGGATATTTTTAGTAACCTCTGATCAATATATTTTCCCGAATAGTATGTTTTCTCTCATGACCTTTTTTTTTTTCAAAATGAATGGACAAGTTTCTGCTGTGCATGCCTTTTGCACCGTTGCAGCCATGCAGTCTCTGTTTTCACATAGCATCTGCATGTTAGCATGCTGGTTGCAGTTTAACCAAGCCAACATGCCAACTTATACATGCACAAGTATTAAAGTTGCTTTATTTCAACTTGCTTTTGAAGAGTTGCCAATTAATTTTTTTGACATCAAGGGGCTGCATGTGAATCCAAATTCGGCAACTATGGCCATTGATCTAGCTGGTGCATAAATTGTATACTCGGTTGCCAATGACATCTGCTGGTATGAACGTGTCGATGGCGAGCTTCCTGTAACGGCTTGTCACCAGCCGCTCTGCCAACTGTAACATTTTATCACAACAGTGCTGCCTAGGTATAACTAATGCAGTACTGTTAGAAATGGGCAAAGTTGCAGTTGGTGCTGAGTTGACATGGTGGCAGTTTTGCCATGTTTGCCGTTGTGTTTGCAGTACCACATACGCAATTCATGCCTATAAGATCTAGCGGCACACTATGTGGTACATGTATTTCAGTTGCTGTTGTGTATTGATTCTGTGAGTAGGTGGAGGTAGCACAGGGAAGACCAAATAATGTTGTCAAGTCTGAAAAATAAGTTGGTAACTGTATTTGACAATGGAATACATATCTTGAGCCACATGGAGCCAGGAATTTGCTTCACTGCAAACAATTCCATATATACTCACATTTGTTACCTAATTATAGAAGGAAAATGCTTCATTCAACCAACGCATCACCGACACAAGTGTCAGGGGGCAAAGGGTGCGTACCCCACCCCCTCAAACTCATCCACATAGGGCCTCAAGCCTACCCATTACCCCCCAGGCCACAGACCTTGGTAGCCCTAATTAGCGGCATCATTTTGTTCTAGAAATAGAGGCCACTCGAACCCGACTATGATCAAACTCGGTTAAATCGAATTATCCTTTATATCATGAACTATTTTTGAACACGGCAATGCTTTAAAGTAAATCCATAGGAAAATATACGGCTGCATCGAACAAAAATGGCCAGAACATTTGATATATCGAGCAGTGCAAAACGCCCTAAGATGTTGGCTTTTCCTCACAAAACCTTTGCCTTTCCTCACAGAAGGGAACTTTTCCGCATACATTTGGGAGAGTGAGAGGTGTGATTAGGAGGGTGCCATGCTGAGCAAGCAGAAGCTACCTCTTGCCATCAAGTGCTTTCCCCTATGACTCCTCACTAATTACGCCACCGGCCCGTCGTGGGGGGTCACCATTCGCTCTTCCGTTCGTTTTGTTAACGCAATGGATGTTTTGTTCACGTGATGCAAAGCTGGCGATAATCAATACAGTCAAACGTTGAGAAACGGAGCCTTACATTGCCACTGCGTACAGCATCCCAAGAAGCACGGCAAGTATGATATCGGAAAACAAGGCTGGCATTAGCGCCATGGAAGACTAGACGCTTATGGTGGCCAACGAGTAGGCACAACTGCTTATGAAGACCTTAAGGCACTTTTTCCATTGATACCATATTTTCTCGCGTATATTCCGCCCTTGTATATAGCCCTGCCTATTCAACTACAAACCGCGCAAAAACGCAAAACTGAAAAACAAACGTGTATTGCCATGAATGCGTGTTTACATTATCGCGAAGTGGTGCCATATCGCCAACTTTTGCACCGAAATTCGCCCCGAAAATGCCATAATTTCATTAAAAGCTGTATATTGAATTATCCTATATATCGAACCAATTCCTGTTTTTTTTTTTTGCGAGTTTGATATATGCGGGTTCGTCTGTATAATGCTGGTGTGAACCTTGTGCAGACAAACTTACAAAAATATTGTTACAACAAGGATAGACTTATTTTGTGAAGCTCACTCAGTGCACAGTTAACCTAGCCTGACTTCCTTCCTGGGGCATATGGGAAACCTACACCTCCCCTTGTCACCTGACCATGGGTTTACATTAGGGGTGTGCGAATAGTGAAATTTCATCTCGAATCGAATTCAAATCAAATAGTGCCGAATAGTGGCCAAAAATATCGAATATTGAATCTAATATCGAATACAAAATATTTTATTGAAAGTTGAAAGAAAGAACAAAGAAATGAAAGCTGCTCATGTCCTCGAGCAAGCACATAATGCTGTGAGTGACTGCTACCGAAAGACTACAAATTGTTGTGCAGAAACACAGGCTGTTCCATATGACCTGGCTTCAGGCTCTCTCACCGTGATGTTAGTGTTTCCTGCATTTCAAAACATGCGCTCACTGGGCACCTCAATAGCAGGGATGGGAAGGTATCGCAAAGCAATTTTGGCGATACCTGGATAAAGTGCAGCTCCATGCTCTGTGGTGCAGCAGTGGCGTCTGCACAGCGTGAACACATTTTCACATGTGAAGCCAAGAAGTCCGTGCCTTCGTTTCAGAAGTGAAGTTGTGAAGGGCTTGACAGTTTTCTCATGTGCTTCTTTTCTTTATGTGTGGAAATGACATAATCTCATTTAAAATAAACATGCACTCGCTTTTGAACTAGCATATCAGTGAAAGTTTTAACGAAAGGCCTACTGTAACGACGGTAGCATTAGTTTTGGCCACCCCACCCTAACCAAGTTGCACCATTGGCCTTTGGCGTTTCAGATATTGGAAATTCGAATCGAATTATTCGATTAGGTAATTCAAAACTCGAATATTTGCACACCCCTACTTTATATTTTTATTGTAGCCATAACAGCCAATAATTATTTATATTCATGCTCATTATATCAAAGTTCGGCTCTATAATAAATCAAACTTGACTGTTGTGTACAGAAAAAAACAAACACACGGGGCTCAGGCCAGCAATTAGTGACCATGGCGCCTCTTGCGCCAACAAATGCTTGTGCTGGCGATTCGGCAAACAGTACCACTGTAGCCTTGGCTGCAAGTGGGGGAGCCTTAGTGTTTCACTGGTATTTCACATCCTGTGACGAATGAAATACAAAGAGACTTTTGGCTACAAGTTTATTGTGTTGTGCTTTATTGAGCATACGTGTGTGAAACCGCAGCTGCATGGATTTCTCCATTGCGGTTTAGTGCCAATGTTTTGCTGGAAATAACATGTGTTTCCATAACTCTGTGTAGGTATCTCTGAGGAGAACCTGACTAAACTGATTCAACATGCTCAGATACCAGCTACAGAAAAGTGCATCATCACCAACATGGCACATATTGGGGTTAACATTGTGACCGATGTAAGTCTTTTCTTCACTTCGGAGACTGTGCAGTGCATTTAGACTAGCTTTAGAGTATTCTTTCTCTTATTTTGAAGAATTACATTATGAATCTGGTGCTCTGTGAATGTGTATGCAATGTTTGTTTTGTTGTCAGACTCGTTATGTAGTATTGTATATAGTAAGGCAAGAATGTCTGAAGTCGTGGTATGCTGTTCTCCTTTGAAAATATAGAATGCCACAATGGACTTCATGTATGCAGTTGGAGTGTGAGGCTATGTGAGATCAATGTGTCGGTGTTTTTTGTACTTGATGTTAACATTAATGTATATCTGTCTTCGTTGTTTTGTTTTTTTTGTACTTGATGTTTGGTATATTTAAGTGTTTTCAATGTTGTGATGCTACTCTGAATGTGCCCTCCATTGCTTAAATGTAATACTGTAGAGCAGGTTTGTTGTGTGATATGTTGTAAAACAGGGGCCATGTTGGTTAGAAGCTTTCACATACCTGTGTTGATTGCATTGTAATTACTAGTGATCTTAGGTTGGAAAAAAATGTGGAGCTCACTCAGGCTCACTCGTGGAATATATTTTGCCCTTAGGGCTCACTCCGATTCAGACTGACCAAAATTTTCCTCCACCGTACTCACTTGGACTCGCTCGCTCACTAAAATTTTTCTCAACCGGACTCACTTGGACTCAAGCTCACCTAAATATTACTCACGCAGACTCACTCACAGCTCGGTGTGAGTCTGAGTGAGTCGACTGATGAGTCCATTAGCATATACTTAAAAGCGTAAAAGATCAGGATGTCAATGCACTGAAATGCCAATATCTCACATAATCAGTGCTCTAGGATACACATTTTGATCCTGTACCTTCATATACGAGCTATCAGTGATTGCAATCCAGTAAGGACATTTTTATTGAATGATATGACTCACACGAAATATTTTTATCAAGAACTTCTTTTTAAAAATTTTGCGGGGGGGTGGGGGGGTTGAGGTGGGCCTTTGATCAATGAATATTGAGCTGGCGTATGAACTCTAGTGTGTTCAAGTATCTGTGAATAGAAGTGAGCATCAATGTGAGTTGTCATAAGGCTGATAGTAATGCTAAAGTTGAGTAGTTATCACCATAGGTCGGCAAAAAATGGGTGCTTACTCAGACTCGCTCAAAAAATATATTTTGTGCTTAGGGCTCACTCGGACTCAGACTCACTAAAACTTGTCTCAACCAAACTCACTTGGACTCAAACTCGCCAAAATATTACTCATCCGGACTCACTCAGATTCAAGGCTCGATCTGAGTCTCAGTGAGTCTACTCATGAGTGAGTTTACCGACCTATGGTAGTGATAATGAGTTCCAACAAAAATATTTCTCCCTGGTTTAGCACAAGCCACTGTAATCAATATGGAGCCATGTTGCATCATGCCTTGATAAAAGTGAACCATTCTTACAAAGTGACTTAAATTGCACCTTTGGCTTATATAGCTTTTATTGGTTGCATTAATAAAGTGAAGGAGGCTGGTTAATAGTTCGTTAGTAAAGCTGTGTGCCAAACAGTGTTCAGTGTCTCAAGCAAAGTGACCTCATTTTTCAGCTTGAGCTGTTTAGTCAGAGATTGTCGGGGATTTGCTCATTGCACTTTTTAGTGACAGTGAGGATTGTGTTGCCAAGCCTTGGCTTTGGTATATTGCTTGGGTATTTTGGAGTAGAAACATGTAATGCAGCTTTATTGTGAGAAAATTTTACCTACAGCAAAAACAAACTTTTAAGTTTCAGAAGATACAGTGGAATGTGGGTATATCGAAATATTGTTGACATCAGACAGTTGCAGCGTCCCCTTTGAAATTCTATGCACAAGTATAGCATTGTACAACACATATGGCCAGACCATTCATTGCCCCATTCAGTTGCATATTAAACACTGCACCTCTGCAAGTGCATTACTCTGATGATAATGCGATCACTTCTTGCGTTGTTCGAAACATTAATGCCCTTGAAATGGCACTGGTTTAGTGGGTGCTTTCAAGCAGGGAATTAAAAGTGCAGTACACACAATGGAGGGAAAAAGAGTGAGGTACTACATGTCTAAAAAAAATATGAATAACTTGGGCAGCAGGCATCTTATTTGCTCTCCACAATGATAGAATTGCTTTGGTAAGCTTCATTGCTGCACAACTGTTGAATGTAATGAATCATATTGTGGAAAGAACTGAATGGCATACACTTGAACTATGCTGCCTGGCACTTATACATTGAAGTAACCAATACATTGAAGTATTTCTTCATCCTTTTCAGATTCGATGTGTTAGGGTTCGGCTTTATTGGTAGTCGGTAAGCTGTTAAAAAAAGTCAGTAAACCCTCTTTACAACGAAGCTATTGGTACAGGAAACTTACTTTATTGTAGGTGCTGTTTAGTAGACTTTGGAGGACCTGAAACAGGCATAGTAAAAATTTTGGCAAGACATGTATCCAGCAGTGGAGGAAACTCGTGAAGTATGCATTTAAATGGGGAAGATAGTAGGGGCGATATGACATAATTTGCTTTAGTACAGAGGAAGACAAGAGTAGTGTCAGGTGACTGTTCCTTTGATGTGGCCAGCAGTCTTATATAGCAGGCCCTCTGCTGTAAAGTAAACAAAGAATGGTTCATGTCACCAACATCACAGGTGTTTCATGAGGAGCTTTACCAAATGCGAGGCCCTCTTTGTATACGCCACTAAAGTCAAATTTCAACTCCTACATCTTTGGTGAAGTAAGTGTACCAGTGCCCATAATGCATGCGACTTGAAATGGGCCTGGGAGCCTTGGCCACCAATTTGAGTGTCAGTGCAGTGCAGCTGCGAGTTTCATAGGTTGGGAGTGGCCCAGCAGGATCCAGCGTGTATGGAGCTGTTAGTGATCTCTACCGGCACGTTGACTTCGCAGACGTATAGCTACTGTCGTGGCGCTCTTTGCATGTCTAGGTTGATACAAGGAAATGCAGAGGGCTATTGTTTGCCTCTTCAAACAGTCCGGTACAGATTTCCCATTTTTCACTTTGTACTTAATGGAGGCTAGTTACCACTCCTGTTCAAATAATCCATTCTAAAATGCCTGCATGGCAATCAGAACTGTGGAAAATGTCAAGTAATGCAATAATTTCAGTGAATCTTTCGTTATCATGAAAGTTTTGTCGCTGTAGGCTAGATTTTGCATCCTCTTGGCAGCAAACAGCAATATCTTGCTTGAATTATTTCACACTGGGGGACAGAAAGTATGGTCAAGCTTCCTCACTTTGTGCATGCATTAAAAGCAAGCTTTTCATTAATTTGCACTGCTTCACGTGAATGCTTAAATGCTACAAAAGTTAAAACTACTAAGACCAAGGAAAAGCAATATTATTAAAGGGCACAGACAGAAAGCGAATGTTTGAATGTCACGCAAATATCTTAAAATGTTTGCTAGGTTACTCTAAATTAAAATTTTTAATTTTTCAGGATTACACGATCAGGATTTTTAAATCCTGATCATGTCTGTCTAGAGCATATGAGTAACATTATCTGGAATGTGTTTGCACTGTTTTCGTAGGGCGTACTGCTTTTAACATGTGCTGCCAGATGAGCAGGCGGCCAAATGCTAGCTTCACTTCACTTTCTGAAGTGCCTTCCACAACTACCTATTTTCTTTGTCCTCCACTTCAAACCAGACAAGTGTTATGTCTTGGGCTGCAATCTGAAGGTGTGCCCTCTCACTGCAATGGCTTTCTCTGCTACACAATTGAGAGTGCAAGTATAGCTCAGGCCTGGTAGTTATGTAGCACTTGTCTAGTGAAAATTGTCTCATCCAGGCAACCTAGGTACAGAGGATGTGAAATCATTTCAGTGCATACTGTTCCTGCACTCTAGACAAGGCCACACACCAGTGACAGTCATATATTTGTCGGAAGTTCATCGACAGTCTGTTACCAAGTTCAGCTTTGTCAGCACTTTTCTGGGCTCAGAATAGTTTTCTCAAATGCTGGGAATAAATCACTGTTGGTGTGAGGCACTGTTTGCTCATTAGTAAACTGATTGACCAAGCTATAAGCAACTATTTTTTTTTAAATGTCACCATTGATCCCCTATGTGTCATATAAATGCTGTAGACAAGTATAGACAGGGCTGTTAAGGTTACACTATTACGTATATTGAGCAGAATCTTTAAATGTCTCGGCTGCAAATATGGAATTGAGAAGCAGTGCGTGCTTGTGTGTGTGACATTTTCTGTCTGTGCCTATTCAAGAGTGTCACCAGCATTTTTAATGTTGTAGAGGCTGTGATGTTCAACTCCATTTTTTCATTCCATAGAAGAAAGTCTATTCCCTGTATCTGTATAGATTTCACATAATGTATAAGCAAAACCTGCACATGTACTATGTGGCTTGTTTAACAAGCAAGAGCCCAGAGCGCCTGACCACATGTGTGAAGTTTTGTTTACAGCAGCGAGAGCTTGAGAAACTGCCGCCGTTCAACTCGCACACCCCACTACTGTTATCTCAGCAGTTTACCAATGAAGTTCTGGGACTAGTACGTCACCACTTTTTTTGTTCCTCTCTCTTTTTTCGTGGCGGGGACCAGTTGGGCCACATGCTTGCTCTGTCTCTCTGCGCGCTGCCTGTCACCGGGGGTGCCCTGTGTGTGATGACGTTTGCCAGCACACATCACAAGGCACAAAAACTCCATCCACCCTTGCCCGCCTCTGCTCCGCTTTACTGTTACCTTTGTAATGCGCGTCTGCATTGCGGGAAGTGTCCTGTTGTCCTCCAGTGTAGAGAGTCTTCCCCATGTCATCCTTGGTAGTTGGTGGTTTGGTCTTCTCTCAACGTGCTACGTAGATGTCTTCAGTGCTGCTTTGTGTGTGATTGTAGGTGGCAGTGGTAATCTGCTTTCCTGGCCAGGGGTCTAGAACGTCTGGCCTGTGAAGATTATTGCAGAGGGCCTAGGAAAGTCAAGCTGGAAATTTCCATGCTTGCTTTTGCGACATGTTTTTTTTTCATGGCTGTTGTAAGAAAACAAGAGCAGGTATTTTATACAAATGCAATTTGTCATGGCAGTGCATATAATAAAATGGAGGTTTAATGCTGTTTTGTTGCTCATGGAATTAAGATAGGCAATTTATTCTTGCTTGTTAAATTCTTTACATTTTTTTCTATGCTTTTTAAAAGCTAAGACAACCTTTATATTAATCTGACTGAATGTTCATGTTACCAGCTTCATCATCACTGTCAGCCTCAAAGGCAGTAGAAAAGTGAATTTCAGAGAATGACTTCTAAGTAGTAGTGGTAGTAGTAGTAGTAGTAGCAGCAGCAGCAGCACTTAACAACCCACTTGAAGTCAAGAGGCATACCAGTAGCATGGAACTTTTTTATTAAAGACAGCGAACAAGCCCTTTCATTGAGTTACCCTTGTCATATTTACAGGATTTTCGCAAATTTTGAAGTTTACAGTTTGGTAGTTATGGTAATGATCTTTTGAGTTCTAGTCCACTTGAAAGTAGGCAAATAAGGCACAGCTGTTTAGCTGCTTTCCCCAAACTGATGTTAAGCTAGTTTATGTGGACGCTATCATCACTGCCCTTACATACCCACAGCATGAATTCCGTGCAGTTAAATTAAAAACAAGCTAAATTTATATTTCTGATTACCAGTTTAATAAAAGATGTTTGCACATAGTAGAACCAGTTCAGCTTTCCTTCTAAGTGCCTCTTCTAAGTGCCTCTTAGTATCTCTGATGCCTCTTTGATTGCAACAGTAAGCACGCTGAAAGGTTATATAAGGTGTTCTTTGGAACACCTTATAAAGCAACTTGCATTGCATATATTTTGTGTTGGATAGATATGCATAGTTTTACTGAGGAAAAAAGAGGAAAAGTGTGAAATATCACTTGTATGTTCGTATTATGAACTTTCTGGTTAGTACAAGAGGCTGTGGGGCTACTTTTTCACTCTGAGAATTCAACAACAGCTGACAATTTAAATGCAGTTGTGAGTGTTCTGGCTTAGCGTTGTGCCATACAAGGCCATTGAGTATGCCTTTTGTTCATCATGTAGAAGTTCAAAGACGCTGCCATTGATTTGTTCTTCCGCTTGACTTGATGATGTTTGATGGACAGGAAAAGTGTTTACTCTGCTGCATCTGAGCCTTGGTTGTATGGGTGCACTGACACTTGTCCCTGCAATCACCTGCACACCAGCACAAGCTTAGACCCCTGGCCAGAGTAGTGCTGTCTCATTTGTGGTGCCCCCTCATTTTTTGTGGTGTTCTGGTGTGCACATTTTACAAAGAGCACCTACTCACATTGTCTGATGTCTTTTGATCTTCCCTTTTGTATGCGTTCGATGGTGATGGTGATTTTTACTGGCGTGGTGCACTTTGGTGGGACCGTGCATTGTAGTTTGCAGGTTTTTAGCTGGCACTGAAATGGTACGCTCTACACTGCCTGTTTTTTGAGAAGTGGGTAGCCTGACTGCTTTGTTTGAAGTGGAGTGTAAGACAATCATGGCTTCCAATTTACTTTTTCATCCGTCTATAGTATCAGGGGCTCTATTGCCTGGGGGGACAGTCTTTTACCTGTGTTCCCTGATTGGTTGGAGCAACCAGAGCAGTAGGGCTGATTCAGTTACGACAAAGTGCAGGTAAACCGACAGCAATCTGTCACCATTGACACCTGGCTGGCTACACGACCTGTCTGCTGGAAGTTGTCCAAGTGGCCGTCTGACATTAATACGACTGAGTGTCTCGCAATGGGCTAAAACATTTTGTGGGTAGATGTGTCACAAACAAGTATTGCATGTCAATAATGGGAGCTCTAGAATGTTGTTTTCTAGCTATAGCACCTACATAGCTGCAGTAAATTCAAATCGTGGTGCTGCCTTTGCACATTTATTTGTATGGTGACAGATCTCCAAGATTAAATTGCCGAATTTTGTGGATTTGGCAATCGAATCTTGGAGGTTGTAGTATGCATTCCTACAATTAAGTCGATGCAGTGCATCAACACCTGTCAGTGTAAATGAGCTGTTCATTCACTTCTGCTTCAGCTAATCAGAGTATGGCCTCAGGCACAGCATTTCTAGCAACAGTGGTATTGTTCAGTTTCAAAGTAGATTGTTGCTAGAATTAGCTTGAAAGATGATTTTTATATTTGTAACATCTAATTCAACACAAGGAATTGGTCAGTTGCCCACAAACAGAAAATATGCAGAATAGTTTATTAGGCACCATTGCCACTTGCGTAATTTTATCATATGTATGCTGGCCATTTTTTGACGAGGAAAGATAAATATTTGTGGCGTGCTTAATCACTCTTTTACTGCTCCTAGTTTTCTGTCATTTTTGGCATGTTTAATAGCATATAATAGCTCATGTTTTTGAGCATCATGTTTTAAGGAAGTTTGGAATGGAAGCCCTGATTGTCTGATATTTTGTAAATGCAGTGTATGAGTTCTTCTGTTAGTTAAACATTTAATATAAATTTATGCTAAAGAAAAGCTGATAGGTAGCAGCTACTTTGCTTACCCTACACTGTGCTAACTTGCTGGCAAAGTTTCTTTGGTGACTTTCTCTCATTCAGGTGGGGTACTAGCACTGAAATGGAAGCATTATGATACCGCATGCATTAAGAAAGGGTTTTGGGTGGAGTTAGCAAGCAACTGGAGCACAGGTTGCCTCTCGAACGGCATGTACTTTTGGGTGCACCGCAGATAGTGCTCGTTCTGCATCTGATTGCCTCACACTTTAACATTAAACGTAATGTGCGGTGTGTGCCATTGCAGGGAAGCCGCAAGAAAGTCTACCATGTTCCCAGAAAAGAGCGCATAACCGAACAGACGTACCAGATGTCTCGCTGGACTCCCGTCTTGAAGGACATCATGGAGGTTAGAGCCAAACATTTGATTTATTTATTTTGCACACTTTCAGGTCAGAATACATCATGCCGTTGAAATATGAACAGAAAGCTTTCTTTACAGCAGTCTCGAAATTGCTTGTGTCTGTGATGAGACCAGCTGATGCAGAAACGCGATTCCAGTTTACGCTTGTCAAGGGTATGAAGGAGTCATTGTAAAGGCTTGTACGTCACATTGGGACCCCAAATTATGGGCCGTGGTCACTGTGGCATGGCATATAGGATTGAGGGGTCAAAAGAGTGTGTATCTGTTAAAAAGGGGTTGACATGAGAAAAAAAAAAGGTGTATAAAAAAAGCCAGACACTTACATTGTGATGAAAGATCCGGTTGGTTGAGGGTCTGTGTTACACCAGCACAGGGCTTGGCCAAATCAAGCGGGTGGCGCAACTTTATGCACATTTCAAACCAAGGATAGCTAAGCACTGCGATAGATCCCACTGAGGCATTCTCCCTTTGTCGAGAGAACCAGTGTTTTGTAAGGTATTAATTTCGGGGATTAAAAGGCAGAACTAAAGTTGCAATGTAAGTATGTGGGCACGCAATTAGGATTTTTAATACTATAGTCAACTTGCATGTGCTAAGGGAGAGTATTTATCATGTGAAGGCCGAGATACACGTAGGAGGTACTGATGGCACAGGAGTGTTGGTAGTGCTAAAGTGCATGTTTATTGTAGTGTTTCAACAAGATTATTATTCCTTGTATATGTAAAACACATCGTAAAAAATTTATTGCACTTTGAGCATTAAAAAAATTTAAATACTTTAGTGGACTGCTGTCCTACAAATGTATCGCCTTTCCTAGTCTGGTGTCTGCATGCTGGTTCAATGTCCTTATGAAAAGTGTTATGTCAGTGCAGTGCTGTCAAATGACTGCCAACTTGTAAGCATGCATCGGGAGTATTACTCCGTCTGGCTCGGAAGAGCAAGAATTATGTTTATATGTACAATACCACAGGATATTTTAACAAGTACAGGAAAACCCTGTAACCTTGATCTCATACATAGCAAAATACCAACTAAGTATAAAGATCTTCGTGTTACAGTGCCAGCTCCCTAAGAATATTGTATTTTTTACTCCATTATATCTATTTTGTTTTTCTTGTGAGCCCTTGCAGATACTGAAGTCTGCATGCCAAACACGCAGATAATCTTTAGAGTTGCCAAGTTTTTCTACCACTTCTGTTTTTTGTCTTTACTGTAACATTTTTTTTTTTCCAAGTTGGGGACAGAGCCATTTGTTGTAGTAGTGTGGCAAATGGGGCAAGTAAGTGTAGCAGTGTCTTTTAACAACTGTGCAAAAAGTCAAGACATAAATACAGACAAGGCTATGAGCCAAGTGCTGTAATCATTAACAGCATGTTTGGCCTTGCAAGTGCTTATATTGTGGCCCTCTTTATTATTGTCTTGCCTTCTTACACAAAATGCAAAGTCATGTGTGCCCATAGGACAATGGTGTGTAACACAAAAGGGTAGGAGGGAACATTCCAAGATGACATAGACATAGATGCTCTTAAGGGGGGATAGGTTTTACACATAAGGTGCTATATTACTAAGTTAGAATGATGAAATCTTTAGTGATTTTGTATTTTAACTTGCTCATATCATATAGCCCAGTTTTTATGTACACCATACCATTCACTTTAAAATTAATTATTCATGAAAACTTCATTTGATCACATTTTTAACAAACTGGCTATTTAGATCCTGAATGAAATTTCACTGGATTTTACAAATATGAATAAGCGAAACAAGGGTAATACTATGCCTCTGTTTCCTATAACAAAAGTTATAAAGCTTAAAATTTCCCATTTGAATGACTGAGAAAAAGTACTTTCTTATTTCACCCTTTCTAAAAAATTTACAACTTCCCAAAGTAACATTTGGCACCCTATTCTAATCACTAAACACTCAGCTTTTCAGCAAGACAAAAATTATCAAAATTTAGTGTGCCAAAGCTGAGAAAAGCTTCAGAAGATTGCAAGGTTATGAACGAAACAGGAAAAGTAGCAATGAACAAAATACCATTGGTTGTGTATGTGATATAAAGGGCTGCTATGGCCACTGCAGGGTGATTCTTTTAGAACTGACCTATTTCATTGGACTGTAGTATTGTTACGAAGTATCCGATTTTAATGCGATTTGCAGCAAAACACTCAGGAAAGACGAAAATTCAATGGCCTGTCCCATTTCTTCATGTGCAACACAAAAAAACAAAGCAAGAATAAATAAGAAATAACGCAAACCGCGAAATGCTATACAAGGAGGGATGGCTAGCGCCTATAAAATGCATGAAAATTGGTGAGGTTATGCATCAGTAATGGCAGAATCCAAAAATAACATTTTCAAAAGATCGATTTCGTTTTTGGTAATTCTTGGCCCCAAGAAGCAGCTTCCCCCCTTAAGAGATAGTACCTCCCACTAAAGATGCATATTTGTTACGCTCCTATGGCATTTCTTCAGCTGAAATGTTTATTGACATTCACAGTGAAGCAGTGGCATTCACTTCCTAGAAGCAGTGTGGTTTCCTTTGAAGGATTTTGTGCCCATAATGTGAGCAACAGTAAGATTGGCATTGAGCCACATAGGTATATGGAAACTATGCTCTAGACCCATGTTGACAGTGCTGAATAGCAGTTATGTTGGGAAGTATGTCATAAGATGACAAGTGTTTTTATGCCCGAGGCAGTAGCTGCAAAATTGTAAATTAGGTAATTGAAGTTCCATATTCATGGTGCACGATTGGTACATGAACATTTATCCATGGTTTAGCTATTTGAGTTGGCACAGACTCACTGTTTGTGAATGACAGTTGAGCAAGCCTACAAATAGTATGTGCAGTTTTAAAGTGTTGGTCGAGTCGCCTCACTCTGGCCAGGCTTACTGTTTGACAATAGCAGACTCAATCAGAGGTTTAATGGCTCTTGCATAAAAACTGGCATGGTACCGTTGATGAAATGTGTGGAATAAAACATTATGATTTCAGGCATCACATTTCTTGCAACTACAACAGGGCACCTATCAGGTGGTTAAAAGAAAGTCTGCTCGCAATTCCACAACTCTGAACACTTCTACTGTGCCAGAGCAGGCTGCCTCTGCAGGCAGAGCCATCTTCTTGAGCATCATCTTCATTGGTGTTCCTGCTCACATGTCAAGCTCTTTTCACTTGTGAAGGCCTAACCTTTGTACCAAAGCACAATGCAAATCCATCGTGAAGTGTATTTGTAACTGTGCGCAGGAAGATAGGAACTTTGAAGTTCAGCAGTATAAATATATCTTTTTCTCTTGTCCTTGTCTTATACATTGGGATGCACCGATTTTACGAAAGTTCACATGGTGGTGGTCCTCTGTTTCTGCCTGCACGTACGCTGCAGCTTTTGGGTACAGTTATTTTTCTTGGTCTCTTGTAGGACGCCATTGAGGACAAGCTTGATGTGAAGCATTTCCCTTACTTGAGTGGAGGGCGTGTACCCCCCACAGGGTATGGGAGGTCAGCACCAACAAGGTTAGTCTTAATCATTGATGGTGGCTTTCGCTCCCAAGGTCACCGCTTAGGTGTCAGGGTAGTAGGCAACTTCGTATTACTTCTTTGAGCATGCGCCCAAATTAAGTCATGTTTGCAACACTACCACTGTGTCGATGTTGTCTTTCTTGAAGAACAACTATTCAGCAAGCTTATGAGCATCAGCTTTCTCAAATGGCCCTGCTGTTATCTTTCTTTTCCGGAATGCTTACGGCACTTAAGGATGCCTCAAATACTTTGGGTTTTTTAATGGCACTGCCATGTAATGTAGGAAGGGCATTTAGTGGAGTTATCAACTGAACATTATGTCATTGTGACTGTGATTTGTCGTTTATATGAAGACTGCAAATCCGCCCTGAATATTTATGCATTCTTCTCGGAGCAGCAGTACTATTCTTCTTTGATGGCAAGGTTGCACATTAAAATTTGCTCATGGCAGCAATTCAATAAAAAGTATGGGTGGATTGGCAATCGAAAAGCACATGAACATGATAAATAAATCTTTATGCAGCGCAAAGTCTGTATAAAAATGTGTGCATAGTTAAGCAAAAGATTGTGGACATTGTTTGCATATGATTTAAGTACAAAGATTTGTGTGGCTGCTGCTGTCCAATATATTTGAATTGCATGTATATGTGTATACACATTTAACTATAAACAAACAGCGAACAAGTGTCTTTGTTGCATGCACTCAGTTTCTTCACTGGACATAAAAGCAGTGGCGCAGTAAACGCTCATCTTTTGCCTTGCTCAGTAATACCACGATGCGTAAAGGACCAAATGAAAAAATAAGTCACACGCTATTAATAGTTGTTTCACTGTCTTATCAGTATATGGTGTGCAGCTGCTGGAAGTTCCGCAGATGCCCACATTATTTCCCAAGTGTTAATGTATGAACTAGGAGGCAAAACATTAAAAAAAATGTGATGTTTTTATGTCTTTATTTTTCCAAATACAAGCTCATTATGCATGGGCTCGAATGTATATATGTGTTTCCATATGCTGCACACAAGTGCAATGATTCGCCGTGTGTAAAAAGCAAACTTTGTGTTTACAGTCAGCGCTATGGCCACTGGCACAAGGATAAGAATACACCTAATGTCAAGAATGTGCCTCGCCTGATTGTCTTCGTCATTGGCGGCATGACATACTCGGAAATGCGCTGTGCATATGAAGTCACCAAGGAAGTGAAGAACTGGGAGGTTATCATTGGTAAGCTTTGTGGCTTCTCACTGCTAGTCCTGCGCTTTGTTTGCATTTACTGTGGTTGTTCATTTTTTTCGCTGTTGTATAAGGCTATCAGATAATTGGCTATTGATACTGTATTAATGAGTGTTCACTTGTCATTTCATTTTGCCTTCATTGGTTTTCTTCCATTGGCCATTCGTAACCTAAATTAGCCATGCTATAAACTTTATCATCAGAGCATTGATAATAGCAACTGTAGTTGATTTGCTGTTACTTGACACTGCTGCTGCACAACACCGCATGTAACTGACAGAGTGATGATGGCATGACAGTTGAACATGTGTTTTAAAAGCATTGTGTATTTACCTTGTACAGTACGCACAAAGTGAAATGGGAAAATTTAGCGCTAAGTAATTCACACATTTCAAAGGGGCCCTGCAACACTTTTTCAGCATGGTCAGAAAACGCTGCGATCGGTAGTTGAGGCTCCCGAGAACACATGAGCCAAACGTTGTAGCACAGCACGCAGCCTGGAATTTACAATTAATTCTCAGAGTCAGCTAAAAATCACTCCCTCTTCTGTCTACAAATGATGCCATATATATTGAAATGATCGTGCCATATGCACAAATTCACGGCCATTGGCTGATAAGAGCATCGTTGGCTGCAATGTTACTGCGCATGCTGCGGGAGGCCGCCATGTGCCTGCGTGCGCGCTCGCAATCTCACTGAAGGTTAGCCACGAGTTCAAAAGAAAAGAAGTGCTCAAGGTCAAGAAGTTGCGTGACGCAACTTCTTTCCCCCGTGCCATTCCTCTCTGCTTAGCTTCCAGTGCGTTCTTCGGGACGAGAGAAGAGAGAAAGCAATTGTAGCGTCATACCTGCCAAGTCTCCCGGATTGCCCGGGAGACTCCCGGATTTTGAACGTTTCTCCCGGTTGTACGGGTCATAGGAAAATGTCCCGGAAATCCAGTTTTGCCCCGCGCGTCCAGTGCTTTGTCTGGGCACATGAGCAAAGTTGTCTGGCCACGTCTGGCCACATCCTAAATGTGTTATTGGTTATATCAGCCGTTAATATTTCGTAGATGATGCGTTTCTGTAGACACAATATCTTGCCTGACGAAATAACTGGTAAACAAGCGACGACAGGCCTCGCAGGCGGAGCGATGTTGTCGCATGCGCCCTTCGCACGACGGTGACGGCCGGGTCGTTTTATCTCTGCTTCAACCGTGTTCGTGCCTAGCGCTAGCGCGCTTTTACTCGCACGTGAAACAAACGATGTGTAAGCGATGTTATCGGTTTGCACTCGGTACAGATCAGCGGCGCCCGCAAAATCCCGCTGACAGTGTCCATATAATTGCTATCGCAGTGCCCCCCCCCCCCCCCCCCCCGGTCGGCATACTTTTTACCCCTCCCCTCCACGCTCGACTATTTTATACCTCCCCCCCCCCCCCCAGTTGAGTAGATCTCCCGAATTCTGTTTCTCCAAACTTGGCAGGTATGTAGCGTGTGGCAAATCTCTGTAACTCCACTCGTACTTGACGGATTTTAAACATTTTTGTAGCGGTCAATTAATGAAGCCATTCGATGGTTACTTGGAAAAGTGTTGCAGGGCCCCTTTAATTTCCAGCGTCTGCAATTTTCATATCAATGTAATTTTGACTTGGAACACTTACATCAGAGCCAACATTTAACGGCCAGATTTACAGAAACATAAAGCGGTTATCATGAGCAATTGCTCATAGTAAAATCGCGTTTCAATTTGTGAGTACTGTACATATATTGAGAATTCGGTGCTAAGTGTACTAAAGTTCATGTGTTGTAGATGGCTCTGACTCATCTTGGTAGCACAAGTTCGTAAAGCTACAATCGGGGTCCTTCACTACTTTTGTACCGGTCGTGAAACTCCCACGTAACAGTACTGGAGGACTTCATATGCGCCTGCAGTTGCCGTGCCGCAGCGTTGCATAGATAGAAGACGACACTATAATAAATACTATGGACGTTGTAAAGTGGATGCTCATGGCATCCATCCATCCGGACAACAAGGAAGGCGGCTGCGGCTACCTTAGTGGTGATCACGTTAGTGGAGTGTTGGTGCAGAGTGTTGCTGTGCGTGCTTGTATTTATTTCACCTCAGCATGTCTACATGTGGTGACATCGATGTTTAGTAATTAGTCATAGCAGTAATGCCTAGCACTTGCTGTGTGGGAGGCTGCCGCTCAGGATACAAGGGTGTTGACAAAAAGGTCTCCCTATTTTGTTTACCAGTCAACGCGAAACTACACGGCAGGTGGAAGAGAGCCATCTCGAGACAAGATACTGCTGGGTTCTCATTTGAATTGAAGTACTACATTCGAGTGTGCTGCGAGGGACATGTCGATGCCAGAGGCATTATTGGGATGTTATCACTGTCATAAATTTGTATGCAAGAACTTTCACTTGGAAACCGTAAATATTGCCTAGATCTAGCATGCACAGTTCACAGCTGCTTCTGTAATTAGTGCCAAGATTGCTTCATGTTCCAACTGTTCTACACACAAAATTCTCATTGGCAACTTCGTAATGCCCCAGAATAAATGGCAGTTAGCAGGAGAATGAGCATTGCGGACTGCCTGCGTGCGATAGGGCCCACTATAACTTCTTAAACAAATGTGTAGGTCAGCTAGACTTATTCATGGTGTGATGCACAATTTAAGCATGATAATAAACAACTACACCTGGATCAAGAAATGTAGGTATAGGCATGAGTACAAGCGATGGACAAGCTACATGTGATTCAAGCTACAAGCTTGAAGAACAGCCTTGGACTAACCATTGCTAACAATTAATGGCTTGAGCTAGTAAAGAACATGCATGCTATATCCCCTTCAGGGGTGGTGTGTATAATTTTACACATCAAATGTAGAGGCTTGTCATGCACTGCGTGTTACTTCAACTGGCTTGAAATGTGGTTTCCACTTTTGTACACGCTTCCTGAGTGGACGAGTAGTGCTCTTTTAACTTAATTGTGCTGCATATTGCTGCAGAGAATCACTTTGCTGAAGACACTACCATGTTCAATGAGCCATTCAACGTGCCCCGTTCTAGGAGCCATACGAAAATTCTCATTTTTGTTTGCTCGGAATGAATACAGCCAATAAGAAATTGCCCATGTATTTCGAATGCAAGAGTTCATTACTTTTATACAAAAGTAGAACATGACTAACTTCAAAATAGATATTTACTTACACTAATTAAAATTAACTACTGAAAAATGCACAAATCAACGTATCACCACCTATTTACAGATGGTCTATCATAATTCACACTTGAAGGGGATATTATTTTGTCAGCACTCATTACTAGGGGTGTGCGAATGTTCGAACTTTCGAATAGTGTTTGCTATTCGATTCGCACCGGAATTTTAGTATCGGAACTATTCGAACCTCCGGGAAATAAATATAACGGTTTATAATAACGGAAAATAAATATAACGACGATAAATCGGCGTGCAGCGTGCTTGGTCTTGCGTTTTGGGGCGAAGACTGCCGCTTCCACCAGTGCTCTGAACGGTCGCTGTGCGACGAGCTTGGCCAGGGACGCTGCCGATGCGCCAAGTGCCCATCCACGATTCCGAGAAGCCAGCGGGCGATGCTATTCGTTGTCTGCGGCGAAGCACATTGCAGCTTCTTCGCTTTCGCGAAAAAGCCACAACGATATAGCGCGAGTTAGGCCTAGCCACGACTTCGAGCAGTAAGCTCGGTCGCGGTGTTCGTGGCCGCGGTGCCCGATGTTTCAAAGTACGTCATGCTCGGTCGCGAGTACAAAGAGTCGTCCAGTGAGGGTCTTCGTCACGAGGTCCGAAATTCTGACAAGCAGAACCTCTAACCGCGAATCCCAGAGTCGGTCCGAGACACGCGTCTGCGACGTTCGCGACGAGCGCGGCGCACTATATATATCGTAATCTGCTTATTGACGTTCCGCTTGCAGCTGCCAAATTAAAGCGTAGTTATATTCCATATGATCGTCGGCCCGTGAACGCAGAACGAGCGAACGCGTAAGTAGCGCGATTGTCGACAACCGTGACCTCGCGACGCGCAAGCCGCAGACGACGCTCTCCCGGAGTGAGCACCGGACCAATGGCGAGGCGTGCTGGAGCAACATCGCGGACGCAGCCAATGGGAGACCTCCAAACGAACTTTAAACATTTGCTTTTTGTACGCTTGTTTCTGAATGGAGGACCTAGCTGAGGCGGGAAATTTGAAGACGGAGAAATGCTCTTTCCGACGAGCCCAAAATGGCGGCGCCCGGTTGCACCATTGCGGAGCTATAATGTTTTTAGAATGTAATTTAGAATATGTTTAGGAATTCTCTGCAACTCTTTTTCTGTAATTTCGCTTCGAAGTATTAAAAAAATATTCGAGAAATATTCGAAAATTATTCGATTCGCGCTCAAACTTTATTATTCGAATTCGCTTTGCACTCAAAATTTTGCTGTTCGCACAGATGTACTCATTACTTCTATGATCAGTTAGAAAACACGGGAAAAAATGTGGGCGGAATGTTTTTCATGGGAAACACTCATGCAAATGTGCAATTGCCCTTCCAAATGCGACAGGTTGGTCGCCTCCTGCTCGCGGCGGTGTCTTTAGTGGTAGCTTTTGTCCCTGTATGAAACTTCGGCGGGAGTTTCATGACGAGTAGGAAAGTATTGGAAGGACCCTGCTACAATATTGATTAAGCTTCATCGCTGCACCAAGTTGCCAGCTTGCTCACAAGAAATGTTGCTGCCCAATCAAAACTGCTAAGTGTTCTTGGGGATCTGCTAAAAATCCATGAACAGAATTCTAAAACAGGGATAAAGCATAATGTAGTACAAAGCATCTTAAACAACATAAACAAATTAAAACAATAATTGATAAGAAACATCAAATGCTAGAAGGGTGCATTAAGAACTTCTTTGGCACTTATTTACAACAGTAATGAAGTGACTGGCGAATGCCTGTTACAACTTTTTTATTATTTTTGCTGTGGTAAAAATTGCTGGAAGAGATATGCGAACAATAACTTCCGTTGCCTACATTTTCATAGGTAGATGCTTTGAAAAGGAAGTTTTGTTTGCTACAACAAAATATGTTTGGGCTATGTTCAAGATATAAGCATTCCTTTACCAAATAATACATGCCAAGAACAATGCATGCAAGTGCCCAAACTTCCATGTATTGTAGCGGTACAATGTAGTGTACTGACAAGAGTTCCTCATGAAGCCTTTTTCACTAAAGTGCTAGTGGATGACATCATTTACTGTATAAACATAGCTTTATTTTTTACATCAGAAATTGGTTTTTGCGTAGTGAATTTGACTACACAAGAGTTGACTATTGACTTGGCATTGGCTTGCAGACTTTGGTGCCGTCTACAAGTGGAACAGTTTGTGAGTGTCTGCAGTCAGAGAAGCGCTTACTTTGCCCTGCTGATCCCAGCATAAACAGTCGCAACGAGTAAAGCGTCCTAGCTTTTGTGAACTAGGAAGCTTACCTTTCAGAGTAATGCGTAGATTTCCTTGCAGCTTTCCTCTGCTAACGATTGAATGCAGATTTTCCCTTTCATAATTCGTTCTCCACCTTGTGGAATGATGTGCCTTTTCATTGAAACCTACTTTTTGTGCCATTCCCAACAGGCTCGGACCACATTCTTACACCCGAGGGCTTTCTCAGTGACCTGAGAGATCTGAGCAATTGAGGCAACTGCTGTGCACCAAAGGGAGACATTCCTGTTCAGTGGGTCCAGGGAGCTTTATCCCTTCCACAAACCCCCGGCTGCCAAAGCTATCTGGGAGCCATTCTTTAGCAGAAGTTGGTCTGTCTGTGTGTGTATATCATTGAAAACTAGAGAGCGACATGCATGGATGATGTCAAGCAGTGTTGCAGACTTCTACCAGCATGCGTTGTTGCATAAAAAAATGCTACTATACCTGCAGTCTTTCCCACCCCTCCACTTTTATGCACATGGGGTTGTGGCAGTGTTGTTCAGGCAATCGTAGACCTAGGCAAAAAGGCGTTACGTGCGAGTGTCCAGCATCTAATTCTTTAGTGGCAGGCAGTAGTCTTTCTGCACTTCGCGGGTGTGTGTGGAGGTGCACCGGTGAAGGCAACGAAGCAGGTCACGACTTCAGTGTGGTGTGTGCAACACTTTTGCAACATGTACACTTGGCAATGCTTGTGTAAGCAACATTTTGAATGTACATGTGCTGCCATACGGAGGTTTGGTTGTAGTTGGCACATGCAATACCGCACATGATGTACAGGCTCTTGCAACGAGTAGCTGTTCGTGCAGTGGCTGGCAACGCCAGTCCTCACAAGAAATGCACTTCGCCGACACTACGCAAACAAGCATTTGGCCAACACTGCACTACAGTGGTTGCAAGAGTGTTGCACTGTATACTTATGCTATTTATTAGAGCTATGCTGTAGCAATGTCCTCCCGTGCTTGACGAGCACAAAGGAAGTTGCCAAGAGATGACTTGAGCATTGCCACGCAAAATAGGCACCTTGCGCACACCATGCCGAAGCTCACTAAGTCATGTGCTGCGTCCTGCTCTGTTATATATCTACACTACATTTACATGAAGTTTTTGCGTTTCTTCTAATGTTAAAGAATGTGCTGTTGGCAGTATTGCATGTCCTCTTATCACTCCTGGGACCCGTGTTCTTATGGTTGTCCATTATGGAACAAGCAAGAAAACCACTTTCAATGCAATAAATCTGCTTCAAAGCATGTTTTATTGGTCTGATGTGATCACTCAGTCGGCCTTCTTAGCGGGGCGAGCACTCTTCTTTTTGGGCACAATAGCCTTTTGACTCCTGAGGATGGCACTGGCACGACGGAGGCACAACTGTAAAAGGTGGAATAAGGTTCAGTACGCAGTAGTAGTAAAGAATTAGTGTGACTAGCTGCTACAGTGAGCAGTCTGCAAACTGCACGCAGCACACCATTTTTTCCAGGGGCCGCACTGGCACGAAGCAACACATTTCATGTCATACATATATCTGAAAAGGTAACCAAACATACGTACAAGAGCGATCACAGGCTTGGGGTGTGTGAACCAGGGAAGTGTTACGGCTGCTGGACAAGCAGACATTTTCCTTTCCTGCTTTATAGTACAGATGTTATCCCAGCACATGTACTCAAAATTCTGGCTGTAAACTTCAAGGAGGTGGGTCATCCAGCAGATCGTGCTTGCACAAGAGGAAACAGCAGCCGCACATTGATCTAGCACGTGACCTTTCAACAGAATGTCAATGCATCTTAAAAGACGCCACACAAACCAAGCTTGAAGTAGACCACTATCTAAAACTCACTCTTATACCCATGCCACACGGGCACAGAAAATGACATTCTGTAGTGAAGGCATTCAGTTCCCGAATGACATTTTTTCCAGCGGAGCTGCTACACGTCCAAACTGAATGACATTTGACTTGTGATCGACATCATCATCATCTGTAGTGAGCAACTGAGTAGTAATAAAAAAATAAACATGCGTTTACAAGCTTCATATACCTCCGAGAATAATTAAATGTAGAAATAAGCATATTACACTGCCGTAAGCTTTAGTTCGTTGCTTTGTTTCATGACGTTGTAGCCGACTGTAGCAACCTAAGCCAGCGCTAGTCAAATCCATAGCGTAAAAAGAAAATGGTGCCTGTCACAACCAAAATACAGCGTTTGTGCTAGTTTAAGGGACTACTACTATCTGGGGTTTAGCATCCCACAGCCACGATATGATGAGAGACTCCTTAGTGAAGGGCTCCGGAAATTTCGACCACGTGGGGTTCTTTAACGTGCACCTAAATCTAAGTACACAAGCCTCAAACATTTTCGCCTCTACCGAAAATGTCACCACCGCGGCCGGGATTTGATCCCGCGACCTTCGGGTCAGCAGTCGAGTGCATAACCACTAGACCACCGTGGCGGGGCGCTTAAGTGATTAGTGTAAATAAAAGATGTGAAACTTTATTTTCAGCTGAATAGGATGTCGTTTTACATAATTTAGGTATATCGCACTTTGTCAGCTGTGCCGTTGAGAGTATGCATTTGTCAGTCGAATGAGTTCTGGCGATGGCATTAGGTGACGAATGGCATTTGGGCGAATGCCATTTTGTTCGTCCGTGTGGCACCGCACGAATGGCATTAAATCTGAAGGCATTAGGAGGTAAATGCCATTTCCTGTGCCCGTGTGGCACGGGTATTAAGCAACATTAAACACAATAGCAGTTGAGGTAAATTCACTCAAATGTGTGTAGTCCTTGAAATGTATTTTAATTTGCTTATTTTTCATTGATACACCTATATGTTCCTGCTGCCAAGTCCTCTACATACGGTCCAACCTTGAAAAGCTTCATAACACAGACGTACATATTAAAAGATCATATTTGTAAAGATCAGTAAAACATTTCAGGATTACCATGTTTTACCTAACAATTCATTATATTGTGGCGCAGCTGTACACGCTGCAGTGCACGATGGCATAGGCTGTGCTAACGAGCCACATCTTGAACCTCTCTATCCTGGCTTTCTAGCCCCACAGCAGCAATCCTCACCAGTAAAATATCCTGAAGCTCGAGCACCAACTTCAATGAGCACCAATAGGGAAGCAGCACATTTCGTTGCTTTTTTTTTTTTACACGTAGAAAAAAAAAAAACTGGCAAAAAACTTTTTGTACAATATCAAAATCACAGCGCCAATAACTATACTATTAGGCATCAAACAGCTTTTATGCTGAAAACCACTCAATGTACACTTTCGTCCTTAAGCACATATGTTCCGTTTTGCAAAACAAAATTATTGATAGCATTGGTCCAGAAGCATTTGCAACGTCAAGCTTGCAAATAATCCTTCAATGTGCTTGTATATGAAGGCACCACAAATAAGCACTTGCTGCCAAGGTCATTATTTTGTAGCAATCACACTTAACGGTGACAGCGACGGTAAACCCATGCTATCTGATAAACCAGCGGTGAGTGGTGGATAACACTACCATAGAATTGGACACATCACTACAAGATACCTGTCCAGATTGTATACCCTTGCTCTTCAGCAATTTGGGCACAGTCGAATGGACAAGTGTTACCAGACGAAACCACATTATAATGGGCAATTTCAAGGTGGGAATGTTCTCGTTTGCTCTTAGCATACCAGTTTTTCAGCGCTAACCCCTTGTGTGTCAGCGGAACACATACGTCCCACTTTTCCTTTTGCAGAACAATTTTTTCTCCCACATCACCAGTCACAATTAGTGCAACGCTAAGTGGCTGCTATCTTACCGAAGTCTATGTAAGCTCAACAAAAATTTTCTTACCGCGATTTTGGAAGGTGGCAGTAGTGCCACAATGCCCCTGAAATTTGTTCTATTTTTTTAAGGAAGTTTCTGAATTTTGCTCTCTCAGATAAAAAAAAGAAACCTGTCATTCAAAATGCCAGGTAATTTTCTCTTTTCCTGGTTTTCTAGAAAGGAGTTTTCAACTCCCAATCATCATGTGTTTTTGTAGAGTTGTGCAGTAACTTGACTGATAAATGCATCGAAACATTCCTTTGTGAAATTGCCATGCTCTTCGCTAAACCTAATTGTGGATAACTGTGCCCCTGAATAATTTTCTTGACATCGTATACCTTTTGACAAGTGGGCAGATATTCAGGTACAACATAAGTACTCGACCATTTCGACAGCGGAAGAAGGGACAACAAAATTGACAAATTGTGCATGCAGTGAAGCAAGCTTTACAGGAACAGACCATAGCCCTATGAAGGCTTGCAAGGCAAATGTGCAGGTGCTGTTCTGCTGCAGGAAATGAAGTGCACACAACGTACCTCTGCACCACTTGTTTCAGCCGTTTCATCCCAAATACCTGCTGATGTGATCGCATAATGGTACTTTCATGACTCAGTGGGACATGTGTGTCCCACTTTTCCAGTGCAGCCTTAATTTTGATGAAAACCTTTTTATACTATTTCTTTGTGGTTTATATGTATATACCACAGCCTGTTTTTATAACACCATGTCAAAAATATAGGTGAACCTTCAAAGGGTTGCAAGGCGACCTAATGGTGGTGTTGACACAAGTGTGCTGTACCAATCACGCAACAAATTCAGGTCAGCATCAGGAAAGCCCATGTATCAATGTTGTATAATCTATACATAACTTGCAACTACGTCACACCGCGGAACTATGAGATACGATCTCTGAACGCGCCACCATCACCAAGCGCATGGCAGCAGACAGACACGAGTAGAGCTGTACGACTCTCGCATTTCCCATCAACGCCGTATGTCGCAGTGGCAATTTGTGCGATATGTTGCTGCCCCATGAGAAGTGTGAATCAAATGAATAAGGACCAGACGCAGGAATGTACCATTTGCCAAAGGTGATAAACCAGTGCGACCGCACGAAAGAGCTGTCCGAGAAGCGGAGCACATGGCTTGCACGCAAAATAGGAATGACCTCAAGACACTGAACAACGTTCGTGTATGTGGGCGTCACTTTTTAACAGGCAAGTTATGTTTCCAAACATCCCTACCTTTTCACTCAGTGTATCACCACGGAGTTGATTTCTCACTGTGCTGTGCGCGAGGTGGATTTTTGTCCAAACGTGAACCACCGAGTTGAACACAATGAACATGCCTTGCTTTTCGGGAGGCCCGCTAAGCTCTTCGATAAAATGAACCCCAACTGGCTCCAAACATGGCAAACAAACGTAAACACTGAGCGGTCACCGAGACATCTGCTCCGTTGGCTCGGTGATGGCAGACGGAAGCCAGGAACTGACGTGATGTGCAAGTTATGTATAAGACAACTACCATGCAAAACCTGCAGATGAACAGAAAACCTTCTGCTGATGAATACAAACTGCCACCATCACTAACTTAGCTGTCGCACATGGGAACACAAAATGAAGCGTTTCTGAAATGAGTGTTGCAACTAAACGGACCATTAAATGGGAGTACTTGCAGGAAACTTTGCACACACAATATAAAAAGAGCTATAACGGATAGAAAAATGCCCTCTGCTCAAGCCATTCTGTTCTCCCTGCACTTGCATTACATGCAGCTTAGAGGGCAAGCACATCAGTGATAAAGGTGGCTTCAGTTTGTACAAGTCTTATCATGAATCACGCAAGTTGATACGAAATGACTAAAGTGCGTTGGCGGGCTAGTTGGTAGTTCATGCTTAGTTTCTACAGCGCGACTGGACGCGGACGAAGAAGGAACACGCAAACACACACACAGCGCTGACTTTCAACTGGAATGTTTATTTTTCATATGCACGTGACGCTTATATAGACACACGCCAGCAGGTGCACACAAAACAAGAAACAAAAGCAGGACCCAAACGCGCATGTTCTGCCGCAATCACAACCAGTTGCCACCAGCCTAGAGTGACGCATCCAGATATCTCTTTCCTTATCTGTTAGAGACAAGGATGGCATGCTGACACATGTATCATTCATTTATCTATTTCATACGCTTCAATAATTTCTCTAGTCAATCGATCTCTTGCCCTGTTGAGTATACTAGTTTATCAAAAATGGGAAAACAGCCACATCTTTGGCAGTGAATGGCAAGGTGTCCGGAAATAACTTTCGTGACATTGTACTTATGTTCGCGCAACCTTTGATTCACACACCGGCCGGTCTGGCCAATGTACACACGGGAACATGACATCGGGACGGAATAGATAACGTCTTTAGCGCAGGCAACAAACTTCTCGCTATGTTTAGTGGAACAGGAAGCATTTTCTTTTTCCTTTTCGGCGTTCACATCGCCTGCAAAGTCCCTGCAGTCGCACGGGCGCGGAAAAAAACAACGTCCACAACCGGACCTTCTCGCAATCCTTTTCAGGTTGTGAGATACGGTGTGGATGTAGGGCACTACTGCGAGCTTTTTCCTTCGAGTGCCACTCTGATGCTCACTCGGATTAGACCTGTACTTTTTGTTCAGGCGCTCCGCCACCGCTGACAACAGTCTCATGGGGTAACCGGAGTCGTACAGACGCTTGGCCTGGCCCCACAAACTTTCCTCAATCTTATGCTCACAAGACTTGGACAAAGAATTGTGGAAACACGACTGAATCACGGCAACGCTTGACTAACTTGGAGTGCGCCGATGCAAATGGCAACACCGGCTTGTTACCTCTAGGCTCGTAGCTCCAGCAAACACCTCTTGGATGGCAATACAACCCTATGTCCAAAAATCTTATGAAATTGTCCTTTGGACTTCATGCGTCAGTAAAAGAGGGGACAACACGTCAGTAAAAATGCTCAGGGTTCTTTGACGCAGGGGTCGCTAGAACCCTGAGCATTTTTACTGACGTGTTGTCCCCTCTTTTACTGACGCATGAAGTCCCAAAGGACAATTTCATAAGATTTTTGGACATAGGGTTGTATTGCCATCCAAGAGGTGTTTGCTGGAGCTACGAGCCTAGAGGTAACAAGCCGGTGTTGCCATTTGCATCGGCGCACTCCAAGTTAGTCAAGCGTGCCGTGATTCAGTCGTGTTTCCACAATTCTTTGTCCAAGTCTTGTGAGCATAAGATTGAGGAAAGTTTGTGGGGCCAGGCCAAGCGTCTGTACGACTCCGGTTACCCCATGAGACTGTTGTCAGCGGTGGCGGAGCGCCTGAACAAAAAGTACAGGTCTAATCCGAGTGAGCATCAGAGTGGCACTCGAAGGAAAAAGCTCGCAGTAGTGCCCTACATCCACACCGTATCTCACAACCTGAAAAGGATTGCGAGAAGGTCCGGTGTGGACGTTGTTTTTTCCGCGCCCGTGCGACTGCAGGGACTTTGCAGGCGAGTGAACGCCGAAAAGGAAAAAGAAAATGCTTCCTGTTCCACTAAACATAGCGAGAAGTTTGTTGCCTGCACTAAAGACGTTATCTATTCCGTCCCGATGTCATGTTCCCGTGTGTACATTGGCCAGACCGGCCGGTGTGTGAATCAAAGGTTGCGCGAACATAAGTACAATGTCACGAAAGTTATTTCCGGACACCTTGCCATTCACTGCCAAAGATGTGGCTGTTTCCCATTTTTGATAAAACTAGTATACTCAACAGGGCAAGAGATCGATTGACTAGAGAAATTATTGAAGCGTATGAAATAGATAAAATGAATGATACATGTGTCAGCATGCCATCCTTGTCTCTAACAGATAAGGAAAAGAGATATCTGGATGCGTCACTCTAGGCTGGTGGCAACTGGTTGTGATTGCGGCAGAACATGCGCGTTTGGGTCCTGCTTTTGTTTCTTGTTTTGTGTGCACCTGCTGGCGTGTGTCTATATAAGCGTCACGTGCATATGAAAAATAAACATTCCAGTTGAAAGTCAGCGCTGTGTGTGTGTTTGCGTGTTCCTTCTTCGTCCGCGTCCAGTCGCGCTGTAGAAACTAAGCAAGATACGAAATGGCCATATCTGGTTATTTCCGATACTGCGGCACCTTCAATAAAAATTGCGCCACTTGCACTTTCACCACAAAAGAGAGCTGGTCCACTTGTGTACTTGAGGTAAATAGTGCTGCCTGGCAAGCAGGTGTACGAAAGAAATAGGCACGTCTTGCATGCGAAAGATTACAAGGCAAAGCGCAAGTTAATGCAAGTGACTACCTTCTGTCACTAACTGACATTTGCTTACAACCTCACTCCCTCTGTACAGTTGCACATATGCCTCCAAATAAGCCCAGCTTTATCAAATGAACTTTTCGCCCACAAATATATAAAGTGCAATGCTGTGCAGAGTATTACCGGTTACATCATGCAGAAAACAAATCAGCGCAACCTATGTTTTTCAAATGTAAGACTAGCATTTTTTTATGCAGTAAACTTTCTCACTTGAATCTCCACTTCACCAGAGCACACAAAATGGCCAGTATTTGTGTACTCATGGTGAAATGGATAGAGGCATGGTTTATCCGTGCTCACGATTCTACATCGCTGCCATGATGTCCATGCATTGTTTCTAGTGCACTCGTCGCACGTAATATGAGCTAAGCTCCGTGTGCGCCGACTGCAACTGAAGCAAGCTACAAATTGTTACCTTACAGTATGTAGCAATGATGCAGTCACAGTAAAAAAATATCCACTTCAATAATACACGTCTACACTGGGGGATGCGACTCCTTACAGGTGACCAACACATATCTTTTTTAAAGCTGATTCGAGTCGCACAGCACTTACGGTCTGCAAATCCTTCCTGTAGTACTGGTGTCCCTTCACCCACTTCTTGATAGAGGACATTGTGCGGCGGGCTCCCTTCTTGAGGGGCACGCGGTCAAGCGACTTCGCCGGCTTCTTGCGATCTAAACGGCAAAACGACGATTACAATCAGTATGGCTCTACCACGTGCACCCATAGGTCGGACGGCTTTAACTCTTCCAACGCTGTGCGCATACTTACTAGCTTGCTTCTTGTAGACCAGCGTAACACCTTTACCGCTGCTGTGGGGTTCAATGGTGAGGGCCTTGTCCCTCACGGTGCCGCTGTAGCGCTTGGCGTGCGTTCCCTTAGGGTTGAGGGGGTCCTGTATTACACCCCGGACAAAATGACAGCACTGACCACACTGAAGACACGCGACAAAAATAACTGGAATCATTATCGACGCAGGCGGCGACACTTACAATGCTGAACCACGTTTTGATCATCCGCTTCTTGACCAGGTAGCTGGACCGGTCTTTGACGATCATCCACTGCAGTTCGGCCGACATGGTTACTGCAAGAGAGATCAGTTAGGCCTCGCAAGATTCCACAACACACGGCTGAACAACTCGCGCTACACAAAGAAGCTCAACAGCAAGCTGGGGCCTTAGACTACGATACCGATAACCTACGAATACACTTTATACAGATTAATAACGAACATTTCTAGACGGCACTGAGACAATCGGCAACACGTGTACGAACCTAATGATCTTCGGCAGCAAAAGAAATGAACCGGCTGGTGGCGCCCAAGTTGACGGCGACGTTGATGAGTATGCCCGCTCGGCTGACGTGATTTATAAGAGTCTTGCTTTTGGTGTTCAGATTCGGAAGTAAGAAACACGTCATGGCCGCTATGTAACAAATGCTTCAATTTTCATTTTAGCAGTAGTACGTTCGACCACTAGTTTAAAAAGAAGTTTGTTTCTAATACACAATTGAGCTCGCGTGCAACGCGTGTCTCGCTTGAGGCGCAGCGTGCCAAAAGTGTGGCCTTCGAGACTAAAAAGCACCACAAAACTCTCTGAGGCTATAAACATTTTTGCTTGGTCCGTTACGTTGTAATAACTTTACAAAGAACAGTCAAAACAAGCTCAACAGTGATGTTTTTGAGATTCCTTGAGAGCAAGCGAGTACTGTTGAGAAAAGATGCCGTCCTCACCAACGTTACTAGAACTCTAGTGACTCTAGTAACGTTGGTCCTCACTTTGCCTTCATCCACGGCACTGGTGGCGGCTGTGTGTGTGTGTGTGTGTGTGTGTGTGTGTGTGTGTGTGTGTGTGTGTGTGTGTGTGTGTGTGTGTGTGTGTGTGTGTGTGTGTGTGTGTGTGTGTGCGCGTGCGTGTAGGATAAAGAGAACTTCTTCTGACTACCGTAATAAAAATTGTGAAAAACTTCGTAACGAGAGAGGGAAAGAACAGCGGGAGGAAAGACGGAGAGTCGCCCGTTTTATCTTCCTACGGAGAGAGGGAAAGAACAGCGGGAGGAAAGACGGAGAGTCGCCCGTTTTATCTTCCTACGGTAGATAAAAAGCGGCGTGAGCAAGGGACGAAGGAAAAGGGGAAAAGACAAACGTCTCTTCTACTCTTCTACACATCACACACACGGCTTCCAAGTTCGGATGGCTCGGCGGTTAGCTCGCGGCGCCGGGCCGTGTGTACACACGAGAAGAGGTACATACAACCCGCTCCAGCTTTGGGAAGACTCTGGCCACGATACAAGGCTAAAAGTGCGCCCCCCCCTCCTCTTTTTCGGAAAAAAAAAGAAAAGAAAGAGCACGAGCTTGTTGATACATGTGGTAACGATTGGGTCTATTTTCACGCGCTCGATCGTTTCCTTAGCGTCCCGTGCGTCTGAACTAAGTGTGTATAAATAAATACATTAATTAATTAATTCCCTTTCTGGGCGCTAGGATTGGTCACGGAGGCACGTCAGTCGCCCAGGGCTCTCGTTGATTCTGTGGGAGAGTGATTTGAATTTGTTTATGAAATATGACTCCCGCTGTTCGCGCTCCCGTGTGTTCTGGAAGCCGGATTGTAGAAGTGTAACACTTATGTGCTCAAAAGAGTTATCAGGCAGATTAATGTGTTTGGAGAACGGCACACTTCACAGCGAATTTTGTATACCACATTGCACGAGTCGCAATTAAGGTCGTCTTTAATTTTATACTCAAAGTCCGAATAGGAGGCTTCGGCCGTATTTGTGGTCACCATGTGTTGCACACCCTGCAGCGAGGTTTCCCGCATGGTCTACAACCCTGATGGTGGTCGGATTTGATGGTCTGGGCACAGCTGGGCTTCTCATTGTGCTTGAGTCCACTGCTTTATTTAACGCCTTGTTAAAAGCCACCGCGATCGCTGCAAGCTGCTCGACTGCTGACCCGCCGCAGGTCGCGGGATCGAATCCCGGCCGCATTTTAGATGGAGGCGAAGAACCCTTGGTGGTGGAAATTTCCGGAGCCCTCCACTACGGCGTCCGTCATAATCATATCTTGGTCTTGTGACGTTAAACCACAACAATTGTTATTATTAACATATCTTCCATGCGCATTTGCTTACTATAACGAAAAAAGAAACCCTAAAAACCATATCTTTATTTAGAACCTCCTCTACCATCTTGAAAGGGAGAATGGGCAAATCGTCACCACCACCATTGTCTTCATCCTCATGATTATCATCATACTATTCTACGCCCCAATTTACGCTCTTATGCGCGAACTGATGGCATTTTATTCCCGCGAACTTCCTAATTTTCTAACTTCCTAACTTCCAGCCTCGACTGCGCTTCTCATTCATCGGAATTCATTTCGTCGTTCCCAGATACCTCGGTTATCTACCCTACGCATTACGTGGGTAGGTAGGGTAGATTGGAGATTCCAACGACATTTTTCTTTCGCATTCTTATTCGCATTCGACAAAAAAAAAAAAATTCCGGTATTGAATACCATTAGAAAAATAGAAGTGGTACAAAGAACAGCGACGGCGGCGAGAAATTACTTGAAGATCTAGGCTGTCGCCGGCGGCTGAAAACTGTAGTGAAAGGGATGTTGCAGCACAGCGCTCATGGCAGCGGCAGTAATAACATTCTTTTTATAGAGCACCCGAGATTTCGAATCCGCAGGCAGAAACTTGGGCAATACGAGGTAACGCCATGCCGAAAGCTGGCTGTTAATTTCGATCATGCGTACAGTTCGGTAACTTCGTACGGAAACCTCGGCTGAGCGCCGTCTTTCGCAATTCGCAGATTTCGAAACTCATTCAGTAGCGTTACTGGAAACGAAGGCGTGGTCGGATGTCAGTGAGACCGAGTAGGCAACCTCAGCGCTTGAGCTATATTACGTTTCCGTGACAATATTCCAACGAGTTAGGACGAAAAAGGTTTAGTTTCGTTCCACAAAGACAAGTTTCGTTCCGCTTCTGCTAGCGAAGAAAAAACCTATGAGGTAATGATTTTCTTTTGCAGGCAAAAAAAGAAAAAAAATCGCAAGCAAAAATAAAAAGGCAGTATTTATCTCTTTCTCGAAAAAAAAAGTTGATTAAGAAAGTTCAGCAAGCTCACACTTATTGCAACGACTGAAACCCGAAGAATCTGATTAAAGGCACCGCGATTGCCTCAAGGCTCTGAGAATGATGTCGGAAGCAGCACGTATTAAAATGTACCCGATGAAATGCGAGACCTCCGTTGTGATAAAATTAACTTAAAAGTGCCCTGCAACAATTCTCAGCACGGTCAGAAAACGCCGCCGATTGGTAGTCGAGGCTCCTGAGAACACGCGAGCCAAAAATTATAACGCAGCACGCGGCCTGGGATTTACAATGTATTACCAGTCAGCTAGAAAGCACTCGCTCTTCTCTAACAACTGATGCAATAAACAAAAAGCCCCAGGCCATTGGTTGATTTGAACATCGTGAGCTGCGTAGTTACCGCGGCCGCCGCGGGAGGCCGCCACGTGCCCGCACGCTCGCCATCAAACTGAAAGTAAAGGGGTATTCACACGAGGGAGAAATCGGCGGGGGACACGGGGGGATTGCGGATCACGTGGCCACGTCGTCACGGATTAGTGAGTAGGCGCGACCACCCCACGACTCCTCGGAGGAGACGGGGACCTTTTCCCCGACAGGACAAACGATCCCCCGGCGGTGGGGGATATGGTGGAATTTCGGGCTCTTGTTTGGCCACATTGTTGCACTTGCTCCTGCAGAGAGCGGCAGTGGGTGTCCAGTCTGCAGGTGCATCGTCGTCTGCAGCTCGTCAAACGGGTGGTACAAGCCACCAGAGTGGTCTCGTAACACTGGTCTCCCCCTCCGTTCGCCTCGTCCGTGTGAGTGGGGGACATTTGTGGAGACTTCTCCTCGCGAGCTGACGTCACTAGGCTCCGCCTTAATCTCCCGAACATTTCTCCCCCGTCTGAATACCCCTTAAGCCTCACGTTCCAAGAAAAAAGAAGTGCTCAAGGACATGACGTGCGCTGAGGAGCGGAGGCAGCTTCTTGCCCCCTAGTCATTAAATCCTCCTCCTCCCCCCCCCCCAAGCGCTTAAAGGGGTATTCCCGCGAGGGAAAAATCCGCGGGGTACACGGGGGACCACGTGACCGCGACGTCACGGACTAGTGAGTGGGCGCGACCCCTCCGCGCCTCCTTGGATGATACGGGCAATACGGGGAAGGCCTTTTCCCCGATAGGAGAAACGGTTCCCCCGGCAGAGCGGAACACTTGCTCCTGCAGAGAGCGACAGTGGGTGTCCAGTCTGCAGCTGGTCGTCTGCAGCTGGTTGTCAGCAGCTGGTGAAATGGGCGGTACAAGACACCAGAGTAGTCTGGTAACACCGGTCTCCCCCCAACGTTACTAGAATACATTGTATCTAGTAACGTTGGTCTCCCCCTCCATTCGCCTCGTCCGTGTGAGTGGGGGACATTTGTGAGGAATTCTCCTCGCGTGCTGACGTCACTAGGCTCCACCTTTATCCCCCGAGGATTTGTCCCCCGTGTGAATACGTGACTCCGCTCTTGACGGATCCTAAAAATTTTGCGGCAGTCGATTCATGAAGCAATGAACTGCTTTAATAAAGCAGTTCATTGCTGTGTACGATGTGTACACGACTTCTGCACTTACAAAAACACGTCGATCCACCTCGTAACGCTTGGCTCAACACACAAAAAAAATGCAGCATAGAACTACTCGCTGACTGCTTCTCATGAAACCGATTCCCACAAGGTGTGGGATCTGCCGAATATTTAATACTTTGTTATTCTGTCTACACATTGTCTCCTAACATTTGAAAAGGATACCTACATCTCCTATTCGATTTTCGGCTTTCTTTACGCAATGCTTGGCCGATTGCACATGTTGTTCCTCCGTTGTACATCTTGCAAACTCCTCTGTTTTGCTTTCCTTTTCGTTTCGATGCTTCGCCGATTATTTCAACAGCTATCTTCAGTCTATGTATTTCATGTAGCTTGACGCAACGATCGCCGTCGTTGGCGGCCGGTGCGCGAACAAGGCCGTCGGCGACGGCGATTGCAGACGGGAACCGGTGGAACCGGATGTACTCCGCAGCTTTATCCATGTTTGCATAGCTGTTTGTGCAGCCTACAGCGCAGCTTGTCTGCTCGTGCTTGGTTCCCCGAGGCAATTCGGGAGCGCAGGACACAAGCGACGAGAGCACAATGAAGCGCAGCCAACATCCAGCACCGCGTCCCCCCAGCAAGCGCCTCCTCTGCCTCCTCCTTTCCGGCATCCACATGCCATTAGTTCTGCGCTTCCACCGAGAGAGGCGCCACCAGTCCAAACTGTCCCCGCGCCCGGTGCCTATGCGCCTACAAATCGCCGAATGGGCTCATTTTCGTCGTGACACCTGTCGAACAAAATGCGTTAAGGAGACTCTTCCACTACATGGCATTTATGTAGTGTTTTTTCGACGTCACGGAAGACTCTGGCTAGCACGGGGCTACAGCTGTCACCTAGCAAGTCCGAACTCCTCCTCCACAAGCGTTTCCCGGCTTCCTTGTGTTTTCCCCCTCCACACCCTAAATTGAATAAAGCGCAAGCGGTCACACTACGACAACTACAGACAAAAACGTACATCACTCCAGCCATGCTAAACAGAATAGATCCAGACTGTTCACCTCACTGTCAGCACTATAATCACGTGCACTGCAATTTTGAACATATGCTCTGGCTGTGTTCCTTTAATTCGGGGTCAGGATTATCGGACAAACCCTCCTGCCATGCGCAGCATGGAACTCAACAACCAACTCCTGGCAGTCCAGAGGGCCCGGGACATCGCCGAGAGGCTCCAGCTTTCGACACCTTCCTGGGTGGAGCCACCTGGCTGAGCTAGCGGGACCCCCAGTCGCGTCCAGCTTCTGCCACTTTTGGACCACAATAAAGTTCTCACTCACTCACTCCCCAAGCAGTCGTAAGTAACATCGTGGCTTTGTGGTAGAACACCTGCTTGCCACGCAAACGGCCCGAGTTCGATCCTCAATAGAACCGAAGATTTTTATTGTTTATTTTATTTGCACCTTTCTCGATTTTTCGGTCACGGACGATTTTATACCTGGCGACAACTTTCTGTGGCAGCAAAGCCAAGGCTACGCAACCGAACCACGCACTTTTTTACTACGCTTCTGTATGTAGTCCGCGAACGCTAGCTTTTGCTAAATACGTAGCATAAGAGAAAACATAAAAAGAAAAGAAATGGGTATTACGTTCAAGATTGCTTGCATTGAAAGCAAGAATGATTATCCCGTAAAGGATTTGCGATTTTTGCTCTTTCGAGTTTTCAGGTGTCCATTTCACATTTTCCGTCCCCACTAAACAACGATGGCGTCGCTCAGCTGCAGCAGGTGCACATCGAACCTTGCAAGTGAGCATAAGCGCGTGTTCGTTAGGTGATCTGTGTTCATCCACCAGAAAGAAACGAAGACAGCGTTGCGTTGTGAAAAATTTTGTTGATTTGCCCATACTACCACCGAGAAAGAAGTGTGCAAGTGATACCACCGTCGCAAGTGGGTCTCTCATCGCGATAGCTTCCTTGACAGTGACGACGGCTACCTGCAAGTCTTCAGCAAGAAGAGCCGCTTGAAAGCAAAACTGCTATTGGAAACAGTACGTAAAATAAGTGGCCCATTTCATAAATTGCGTTGCATACATGGTCGGTATTTCGATTGCCTACTGTTGCTGATACAATCGAGCCGAAGATTGCGTCTAACACCGTGCCCGTCGGCGTCTACGGCGGGAGGCGTTTTGGCGCTTTGCAATGAGAGCGATTTACGGTGACAAAATCGCCCGTGCACAGCTTTGCCTCGGTAACAGACGTGTTCATGTCTATTATGCGACTGACAGCGTGATTTTTAATGTAAAAAAAAAAGCATTCTTGACCACGCGTGTAAAGAACGCGTTTCACCCGTTTGTAATCGCAAGCGTGAGACGCCTGCTCCTGACCGGTCGTGGCCAAGATATCTGCTGCCTTTCGATGCCTTCGCGTCTCCTGACAAAATAACGTGAGCGTCTCCAGAAAGTTATTACGTCTCCAAATGTAGGAAAACGACGATGTCGACCCTGTGTGCACCGAAATTCAGAAAATGGCTTGTTACCTTTGCGTAAGATTTCCAATTGCGCAGTTACTGCTCGGCCGTAGCTTTTACTTTTTTTCTTTGAAAAGTAAAACCGACCGCTTTAATAAAGTTGATTCCCTGCGTTCCTTCGCAATACAACACATTCTATCGCTTTCCCAAACAAGAAATGTAAACAATACTAAATGGTGCTCGCTTTGCACGTAGACTTGAACCGCTAGCACAGTTATAGTATTTGATTTGCAGAAGAGCTCAGCAATGATTCCAGGTATTTGTGCTGCATCCTGAAGTATATCAAGTCATGTGGTAGATTTCGATTACATCTGTGAATAAACTATCTGCATAACTTTCCAAACAACATCATGAGCCATGAATACTCGTATGAAAACGCACATGTTCAATGCGCTCGCGAAACCAAAACCGAAATCGCCCGCGAACGGACTACTTGGCGTAGTAACACATGTGCAGAAGCTCCGCCCACGTAGCTTCGGCTGTGCTGCCACAGAAAGTTGTCGCCAGGTATAAATGCGAAGCATTTCTTAGCGAACTTCTGCGACTTTGAGCGTATCTATCTATCTATCTATCTATCTATCTATCTATCTATCTATCTATCTATCTATCTATCTATCTATCTATCTATCTATCTATCTATCTATCTATCTATCTATCTATCTATCTATCTATCTATCTAGCCGCCTACGACTTTGTGCTCTCCTGGCCGTTTCGTTAATCGGATGTATACCAAAATTGGTGTGTCATAACATGGCCTTATTACCAACATAAATGACAGGTCATACCATGAAAATCATGACACGCATCTCATGAACAGCATGATTTACACTCCACGACCTTAGGCTCTTGCGGCCGTTCCGTTAATTCCATATACACCAAAATTGGTACGGCGTGACAAGAATTCATGACAAACATAATGACTGGTCCTAACATGCAAATCATGACGCGCATGTCATGTGCAGCGTGATTTACATGACATGGTCTCTGGGCGCTCGCGGCCGTTTAAATGAAGGGATATATACGAAAACTGGTATGACGAGACATTTCTGTATGACGAACATAACTGACACGTGGTAACATGAAAATCATGGCATGCATGTCATGTATGACATGATTTACATGCCATGCTCATGGCGCACTCGCGGTCGTTTCGCTAGATTGATATACACCAAAATTGGTATTGTGCTATGTGACTGTATGAAGAACATGAATAACAGGTCGTAGCATGAAAACCATGATATCAATGACATGTGTGTCATGATTTACATGCCACGCTCATGGTGCATTTGCGACCGTTTCGCTTGCATGATATACACCAAAATTGGTATTGCGCGACACGACCGTATGACGAACGTAAGTGAGAGGTGGTAACATGAAAATCATGACATGCAAGTCATGTACAACGTGATTTACATGCCACGCTCATGGTGCGCTAGCAGCCGTTTCAGTAGATTGATATACACCAAAATTGGTATTGCGCGAAGTGACGGTATGAAGAACATGAATAACAGTAGGTAAGATGAAAACCATGACATGCATGTCATGTATGTTATGATTTACATGCCACGCTCATGATGCATTCGCGGCCGCTTCGCTAGCTTGATGTACACCAAAATTGGTATTGCGCGCAGCGAGTATGACGAACGTAAATGAGACATGGTAACATGAAAATCATGACATGCATGTCATGTACGACATGATTTACATGTCATGCTCAAGGCGCACTCGCGGTCGTTTCGCTTGCTTGATGTGCACCAAAAGTGGTATTGTGCTATGTGACTGTATGAAGAACATGAATAACAGGTGCTGGCATGAAAACCGTGACATCTATGACATGTATGTCATGATTTACATGCCTCGTTCATGGTGCACTTGCGGCCGTTTCGCTTGCATGATATACACCAAAATTGGTATTGCGCGACACGACCGTATGACGAACGTAAGTGAGAGGTGGTAACACGAAAATCATGACATGCAAGTCATGTACAACCTGATTTACATGCCACGCTTATGGTGCGCTAGCGGCCTTTTCAGTAGATTGACATACACCGAAATTGGTATTGCGCGAAGTGACTGTATGAAGAACATGAATAGCAGTTGGTAAGATGAAACCATGACATGCATGTCATGTATGTCATGATTTACATGCCACGCTCATGATGCATTCGCGGCCGCTTCGCTAGCTTGATGTACACCAAAATTGGTATTGCGCACAGCGACTGTATGACGAACGTAAGTGAGACATGGCAACATGAAAATCATGACATGCATGACATGTAGGACATGATTTACATGTCATGGTCATGGCGCATTCGTGGCCGTTTCGCTTGCATGATATACACCAAAATTGGTATTGTGCGACGCGACTGCATAACGTACGTAAATGAGAGGTGGTAACATGGAAACATGACATGCAGGTCATGTACGACATGATTTGCAAGCCACACTCATGATACATTCGCGGCCGTTTTCCTAGCTTGATATATACCAAAATTGGTATTGCGCGACGCGACTGTATGACGAACATGAATAACAGGTGGTAACATGAAAATGATGACATGCATGTCATGTATGGCATGATTTACATGCTATACTCGTGGTGCACTCGCGGCCATTTCGCTCGTTTGATATACACCAAAATTGATATTGCGCGATGTGACTGTATGACGAACATAAATGAGAGGTCTTAACATGCGAATCATGTTATGCATGTCATGTACGGTATGATTTACATGCCACTGTCATGGTGTGCTTCCGGCCATTTTGTTAACCGGGTATATACCAAAATTGATATGGCACGACAAGAGTGCGTGATGAACATAAGCGACAGGTCATGCATTGTATATACCAGAATATGCGTTTCATTGGCATGGTGTATACTAGATTGTGCATGCATGCGTGCATGGCAAACATGCGATATATGGTGGACTAGATGCCATGACATGAATGATTTCATTTGGCTCAAAGACAAACAAGGCGATGTATGCAGCTCTTTGCTGGCTGCTTCGCATTACATCGATTCCCACAGTGCGTGGGATCTGCCGAATTTTTTCGCTCACAAGCTACGTAGCGACGCCGACACTGACGGCGGCATTTCTGCGAAACGAGCTATCTAACGATATCGCGTTAAAATGGCTATCGCCTTCGAGTCGTCTTAGGCGATTGCGTAAGGGTCCTTCTGAGTTTTTCCTGTTCATACAACATAGCACACCTATTCGGTGCCTTCGACTACTGTGTCCCTCATTGTCACAAATTCAGTCATGCGATACTACCAATAAGCACTTCACAAAATTCAGGTGGCAGTACTAACATTTAGTAGTCCGAAGTTGCCGACATGGGTAACTGGGGGGCAAAAAGATACGACCCGTTGAACACAACCACGCATATATGCTTTGTCGCTAATGCGGGGGTGTCACGCACCAAGCTTCGTCGAAATTATGCTTGGGAATGTTCTATGACAAACATAAGTTAGTCATGCGCATAGCATGCGCATATGAACGTTTCCAGACTATGACGTATTGCAGTCATCACGGCGGATGTTTATCCCGCCCCTCCAATCTTGCTTCTGCTCCCTAGGCTGTCTTCTGGCGCTGCTGTTGCACGTGAAATGTTTCAATGCAGTGCATTTTACTTCGTGGGATACGAGTCAAGTAATTTATTCTCATGGTTTCAGGGATTTAACGCGACAGCGTTAAAGAGATCGTTTCGCAGAAATTCCGGTGTCGGCGTCGGTGACGGCGTCGCTAATTGTGAGCGAAAAATGATCATCTTGTCCGTGACCGAAAAATCGAGAAAGACGCAAATAAAATAAATAATAAAGAACTTCGGGTTCGAGTGAGAATCGAACCGAGGCCGTCTGATACAAGCAGGTATTCTACCACAGAGCCAAGCTATTTCTTGAAACGTCCTCGACACACACCTGACAAAGAACATTACGGAGAAGCAGCTCACGGGATCCGGACCGGATGTCTTCGACAAAAAAATAACACTACATGAATAATCGAGAAATATGCAAATAAAATAAATAATTAAAATCTTCGGGTTAGAGTGAGAATCGAACCCAAGCCGTCAGCGTGGGAAGCACGTGTTTTACCACGTGTTCTACTGCTTCGAAAAAAAAAAAAACACTATATGAATGTCATGTAGTGGAAGCAGTCTCCTTAACGCATGCAATATTGCGTGACAAAAGCGTAGAATCGCGCCAGGTGTGTGAATTGCGCGATGAGTGGGTGTTTTAAAGGCCCACCCGTTACAAAGCGCTGAGACATATTTAAGCATCATCATCAGCAAAAGCATCAACAAAGTGAACAGCTGCGTAGGCTCGCGTGTTGCCTTGCGGACGCGTAGTGGGCCCTTCGCTGATTCGCAAAAGGAATAAAATATTGCATGTTGTAGGCCACTTTAAGATATCGTGCCAGAACAGAATGAACCAAAGCCCGAATATGCATATAGAGCGCTTGCGAAAGAGTGGTTTTTCGAATGTAGTCTTGGTGGCGGTGACGGATTTCTGCCTGTAGGAAATAAACAATCCCGGTAAAGCTAAAGAAAAAGATGGCTGATTTCTCTGTCATAGGAATCGGTATAACCCGAAAGTGAAACGTGTCGTCACAGTAGCAGTTGATTGTTTATAGTGCATTGGTATATGGAGAACTTGTACAATGTCTACTGTTGTTTGGGAGACATAGCACCACTTGATGTGGACGCACTCACGTTGACACCTAGTGGCACATCTCCGTACCTACGACTAACGCCCACGATCATGATTTAACCCTTGCTGCCGCTGAAGTTCTTAACATATATGTGGACACCGCATATGGTGAATCCCGCGCAAATATTGCATCAACGGGCACATAATAAACACTGAAACTCGATATGCACTCCTTCAAAACGTCGCGAAACGCGAAGAGAAACTCTACGCGCATCGTCTCTTCTAGCTTGGCCGTTAATTCGCACAGGGCGAGCGGGGAACGCGTTGCGACAGTCAGGAGAGCGTCAGAGAGCTATTTTGCGATATGGATGGATGAGCGAGGCTTGGGCTAAAGCCACCCCGCGGTGTGTTAAAGCGTCGAAGAAATTACATTTCCTGTGTAAACGCGCCGAATGGGGACGGTCGTAGCAACGGCGCGTTTTTTTTTTTTTCAAACCTGGTGGCACACATCTCACCGACCCGCTGTATAGGGGACGCTCATAGCATCCGTCCAAGAGCACTGCGAGAGGAAAGCGTGAAAGATAAAAGGCGCGTTCATGTGGCCTCCTTTATTTGTTTGGCGGCAGCTCAGCGGGCTAAACTCCCGCCAGCCATCGTCGCGGACCGAGAGGTCATGGGTTCGACTACTGCCATCAGAACTTCTTTACAGTTTTTTTTTGCCATTTGATGGGCGTTAATTTTGCCGACGTATTTACGTGACGGAAATACGTCATGTGGACCCCGGCATAAAACATTTTCGTGTTAGAAAAGAAACAGGAATCCGGTGGTTGTGTTGCCGTTCTTGCACACAATACACACAGATTAAAAATAATGGCTTCCCGGTGCGATGCGCCGATGATATTCTCGGCGCCCAAAAAATCGATATATAGGTTGGTTGGTTGAAAAACTTTATTTGTTTTGAAAAACTTTATTTGGATATATAGGTTGGTGTCTAAAATTAACATGTAGAGCACTGATGAAGACGCCCAAGATGCAACATGTAACGTCAAACGTGTCAAGTGATTTGTTTAGTGCAAGGAAAAAGTAGTTTATAGGATTCCTCTGTCCTGCGGCTCATTATACATTAGACAGACGGGCAGGTGCCTAAACGAAAGGCTACAGGAACAAAAGAATATGTGTAATAAAGTTGCAATCAGGGGAATCACGCTCAGCACTGATCTGCCTGTAAGGGTAACCCGAATTTCAGTGACAAAACACAGCAGGGAGCGAATTAAAAAAAGAGACAATTTTAGAAGCGTACGCTATGCCGTCAGGGCAGTTTGGCGCATGCGTGAGCTTTCCGTCCATTGCACTTAAAGACAAGCGAAACAAAGATAATTTTGGTCGCCGCACATCTTTCATCTTGGTTTCTGATATGACATTTTGGTAACGTAAATTTCCAAGAAAAATGCAAGGGTTTTTATCATTGTTAGCATTCACGTTTGCCCATGCGCGGTTTGCCAACAGTGCCCTATCCTTTTATGTTTTTACCCACCCCTTCTTGTCTACTTGTTTCATTAAATCAGTTGCTCGATGCGCTTCGTCTCATCGTTCGTGCCTGCCTTCTTTGTGAACTTTGCATCGCTGACTTTATCATCCATTATGTTCTAACTAATCCCTACAGATCTTCTGAGAGGGCAAGGCATTGCGTAGCCATCTATAGTATGATATAGCAAGTGGACGGTAAAGGGATGTGATTGTGAGGAGGAGTTATATATGGGGGTGAGGAGGAGAGAAAGATGAAGGGAGAGGGTGAATGATAGCATAGCAATGTATAGAAGGGTATAGCAAGGGGTGAGAAAGAAAAGTGAGGATGACGAGGAGTGATTTGAGAGTAAGGATGATGGAAAGGAGGATGGCAGAGTGTAAAGCATAGAATATACTTGTATGTTATAGTAAAGCAAGGAGCGGGAAAGGAAAGAGAAGGTGAAGAGGAGGGGAAGGAGGAGGGTAATGCAACCAGCGTCGCTGTTTCATCAGTCTTCGCACCACTAGTACGGAGCTGCCCCAATGCTAACGCGACAGCGTTAAAGAGCTCCTTTCACAGAAATTCCGGTGTCGGCTTTGGCGGCGGCGTCGTTGTCCGTGAGGAAAAATTCGAGGTAGATGCAAATAAGTAAGTAATAAAAAAATGTTCGGCCCGTCTGAGAATCGAACCCAGGCCTTGTGCATGACAAGCTGCTGTTCAACCACGAAGCCACACCAGTGCTTCAAACCGCTTCGTAAAAAAACGCTATAAGAATGTCATGTATTGGGAGGGGTCGCCTTAACGCATGTAGGGTAAGGCGGTGCAAAATGCGACAAAAAAGTGAAAATAGTTAATATTATTTTTTTTTATTTCACTTGTTACCATAAAACATCAACGCCGGAACTTTCTTTTGGGTACAAGGTATGTGCCACATAAATATGGCGGTGTTGGGACTGTTGAAGTTTGAAGTTTATTGTAACATCACGAAAATAAAAGTGACATGGTTCATAAGTATTACAGAAGGAGGTCCCGAAGTAAACGCGGTTAGGGGGACCTCCTAGCGATATTGTATTGATTGAATACAGGGCAGGCAAGTGGCGAGCAAAAGAAAAGCATATTGGAAACACGAAAAAAAAACAAGAACACAAAAAAAGAAAACAAAAGAAAAAGAACAAAAGTTTATTGAAAAAAGAAAAAAAGTTTATTTTAAAAAGAAACAAAAAATGCACCAGATGTCTCATTTTACCCCAATGTGCGGGGCAAAGCGAGACGCTGCGTGGGGCGAAACGAGACGCTGTGAAAAAATTTGATCCCTTCAGTTCTTACAGTACAGCACATGAAATTCACTCCGTGGGCCCTCACGCAGTCTTCATGAGCACAGTCTTTGCACTCCACGCATTTAATCAATACAGAACCCGGCGCTGTGTTACACCAAAACTCCCGAACAACATTCAGTTCATTTTTCTAGTCGTTTTTCTCCCAGGAAGCTCTAGATGATATCCTGGGGCACGTCCGCACCATCCTAAACAAAAGAATATTATGCATAATGAGCGTAAGTAAATGGTTCACTTAATAAGACACTCTCTAAGGCAATTCAATGCCTTTTTGTCGCGTTTTGCCCCTCTCACATGCCCAAATTAAAAAAAATTTCCCCTTTGGCCCGTGGCACCAAGTGAACTAAACTTTTGGGAGCATGTAGCTAACAACATAAATACTTGCGTTGTTGGACTCACGCCGGAGTAGCTTCATGCACGCATCAGAAAATTTGGACGAGCAGAATTTCGCCCTTTTTCTGCGGGCCACGAACACACTGGCATTGCTGACATCAGCCGCGCAATTTATCCCGCGTGAACGCTGTGAGCGATCATCAACTTTTACACAAAAACGTCGAAAACTACCGGCACCTATCGCTGAAATAGAGAAACAAAGAAAAGATACCTTTTGTATTAGCTATAGAGGGCGGCAAAGTCAAAATATCGCGTTTTTCCCCGCGTCTAATTTTGCCCCGCCTTACCCTAATATTGCGTGGCAGAATTCTAGAATCGCGCCAGGCGTCAAAATATCTGAATTGAACAAAGTGAGGGTGGTTTAAAGGGACACTTAAGGCAAATAAAAATTTATGTCAGAGTGAAAGGTTAATGTTTGAGAACGTCTGAAACGTCAATAGTATCAATAGCAGTGCCCTAGTAATCGAAAAATTAAAGGGATCATGAACCACTTTTCCAAGTAATGATCTAATGACCTCAGTATCAGAGTTTACTGCCTCCCGAATCGATTGCCGCAAAAATTTCTCGAATCCGTCAAGAATGAGCGGAGTTACGGGGGTTTGGCGCACGCTCTCAGCGCTTTCCCTCTTTTCTCGTGCCGACGAGCGCACTGCAAGCTACACGGGGAGGGATGGCACAGGGGAAAGAAGCTACGTCAGCGCGCATCATGAAACGCGATCGCTCTCCCGCTGTGATTCGCGTGCGCGAGTGCGGCTACCGTGTACTGAGGAGTGCGGTGCCGGCAAGTGGCGGCACCCTGTGGCAAGAAGCGCATCTGATCCGAACGCCGCTCTCGATTTAAGTTGGCTATCGGCCAATGAGGATGCTATATCTTTTGCGACGTGGAGATGCAGATCGCGACGTCAACGGGCAGACACCCCGCCCACCGACGATAGTGAGAACCGGCCTCTGTTTGAAAAGAGGGCGCCTGAGAAAACAGCCACTTCGCGTTCCGCTTGTAGCCTTTACGCGGCACGCACGACTGCAATATTTGGCTGAGCAGTTCATAGCCGTGTCAGCTTTCCGCAGGATGTGTTTTTTCAAAAAGCCCAAGGGGTGCTTCGTGACCCCTTTAAGGTAAATGTAGGACACTGTGTGCGCCACCAGTGGGACGTTTTGGAAAGAGCCTGATGGCGTCAAGAGTCCCGAGTACAAATTATCGCTAGTATTCAAGCTACTCATGATGAAAAAGAATATTCCCAAATTTGCAAGACGTTGTGCAATACGGGTTGTGCAATCGTTTCGTATTGCCCTGTTGTGAAAATCATTGTTTTATATGCTGAGTAAAACTGCAGCATGATTTCCTCTTTTACCATGCTGAAGTTGTCAGTGCTGTATCGAGTAGGTCCGTGAATTACGACGTGTTGGGAGCTCTGTTTGGCAGATGCGAGAAACACGCATCTTGACAGCTTGGTAGAGAAGAGTAGACTCATTTAAATTTACAAGTAAACAATCATAAAAGAGTTCTCGCAGAGTGTGCTGAGAAATGCCCTTGAGTGCTGGGGCCGTTGCCTCACTACTGTGGGAGAGAGACAAAAGAGAGACGGACTGTCGCTAGAAAACTCATCTGGATCAGAGCGACATGAAGGCCAGTGACTCAGTCTGTCAGTTTAAAAATGAAAATAAATCAATTCAAGAAGATTTGGCCCGTATTCGCGACCAACCTGAGCGTCATACTGTAAAGCGCCCTTTTATTTAAGAAAGTAGAAAAAGTCACAACAAGAAACTCCCGGGAAACGTGCACATGTACACATTCATTGGTATCATGCGAGCGCGACAAATCACTATAACTCCGCTTCTACCTGACCGATTTCAAAAATTTTTGCAGCAGTCGATTCGTGAGGCAGTAACAAAGCAGATTCTGCACGAAGTTTGCTGTGCGCGCAGGACGAATCTGGCATCTCCTCCCCCCAGTCAGAGTCGGCCAAGCGCCAGCAAACGAAGTTTGCTGTGCGCGCAGGACGAATCTGGCATCTCCTCCCCTCAGTCAGAGTCGGCCAAGCGCCAGCAAACGAAGTTTGCTGTGCGCGCAGGACGAATCTGGCATCTTCCTCCCCCAGTCAGAGTCGGCCAAGCGCCAGCAAAACGAAGTTTGCTGTGCGCGCAGGACGAATCTGGCAATCTCCTCCCCCTCAGTCAGAGTCGGCCAAGCGCCAGCAAACGAAGTTTGCTGTGCGCGCGGACGAATCTGGCATCTCCTCCCCCAGTCAGAGTCGGCCAAGCGCCAGCAAACGAAGTTTGCTGTGCGCGCAGGACGAATCTGGCATCTCCTCCCCTCAGTCAGAGTCGGCCAAGCGCCAGCAAACGAAGTTTGCTGTGCGCGCAGGACGAATCTGGCATCTCCTCCCCCTCAGTCAGAGTCGGCCAAGCGCCCAGCAAACGAAGTTTGCTGTGCGCGCAGACGAATCTGGCAGCATCCTCCCTCAGTCAGAGTCGGCCAAGCGCCAGCAAACGAAGTTGCTGTGCGCGCAGGACGAATCTGGCATATTTCCTCCTCAGTCAGAGTCGGACAAGCGCCAGCAAACGAAGTTTGCTGTGCGCGCAGGACGAATCTGGCATATTTCCTCCCCTCAGTCAGAGTCGGACAAGCGCCAGCAAACGAAGTTTGCTGTGCGCGCAGGACGAATCTGGCATATTTCCTCCCCTCAGTCAGAGTCGGACAAGCGCCAGCAAACGAAGTTTGCTGTGCGCGCAGGACGAATCTGGCATCTTTCCTCCCCTCAGTCAGAGTCGGACAAGCGCCAGCAAACGAGTTTGTGTGCGCGCAGGACGAATCTGGCATCTCCTCCCCTCAGTCAGAGTCGGACAAGCGCCAGCAAACGAAGTTGCTGTGCGCGCAGGACGATCTGGCATATCTCCCCCCCAGAGTCAGAGTCGGCAAGCGCCAGCAAACGAAGTTGCTGTGCGCGCAGGACGAATCTGGCATATCCTCCCTCAGTCAGAGTCGGACAACGCCAGCAAACGAGTTTGCTGTGCGCGCAGGACGAATCTGGCATAATCCTCCCTCAGTCAGTCGGACAAGGCCAGCAAACGAAGTTGCTGTGCGCGCAGGACGATCTGGCATGATCCTCCCTCAGTCAGAGTCGGACAAGCGCCAGCAACGAAGTTTGCTGTGCGCGCAGGACGAATCTGGCATATCTCCCCTCAGTCAGAGTCGGACAAGCGCCAGCAAACGAAGTTGCTGTGCGGCAGGACGAATCTGGCATTCCTCCCCCAGTCAGAGTCGGCCAAGCGCCAGCAAACGAAGTTTGCTGTGCGCGCAGGACGAATCTGGCATATCCTCCCCCAGTCAGAGTCGGACAAGCGCCAGCAAACGAAGTTGCTGTGCGCGCAGGACGAATCTGCATCTCCTCCCCTCAGTCAGAGTCGGACAAGCGCCAGCAAACGAAGTTGCTGTGCGCGCAGGACGAATCTGGCATATCCTCCCCTCAGTCAGAGTCGGACAAGCGCCAGCAAACGAAGTTTGCTGTGCGCGCAGGACGAATCTGGCATCTCCTCCCCTCAGTCAGAGTCGGCCAAGCGCCAGCAAACGAAGTTTCTGTGCGCGCAGGACGAATCTGGCATCTCCTCCCCTCAGTCAGAGTCGGCCAAGCGCCAGCAAACTAAGTTTGCTGTGCGCGCAGGACGAATCTGGCATCTCCTCCCCTCAGTCAGAGTCGGCCAAGCGCCAGCAAAACGAAGTTTGCTGTGCGCGCAGGACGAATCTGGCATCTCCTCCCCTCAGTCAGAGTCGGCCAAGCGCCAGCAAACGAGTTTGCTGTGCGCGCAGGACGAATCCTGGCATCTACCTCCCCTCAGTCAGAGTCGGCCAAGCGCCAGCAAACGAAGTTTGCTGTGCGCGCAGGACGAATCTGGCATCTCCTCCCCTCAGTCAGAGTCGCCAAGCGCCAGCAAAACGAAGTTTGCTGTGCGCGAAGGACGAATCTGGCATATCCTCCCCTCAGTCAGGTCGGCAAGCGCCAGCAA